>NC_052146.1:306883604-307079970 GCF_902713615.1 Scyliorhinus canicula
CCGCCACTCAGTGATCCCCCAACCCCCCACCCACTCAGTGATCCCCCCCACCCCCCCCGCCCACTCAGTGACCCCCCCGCCCACTCAGTGATCCCCCCCCACCCCCCCGCCCACTCAGTGATCCCCCCCACCCCCCCGCCCACTCAGTGATCCCCCCCAACCCCCCGCCCACCCAGTGATCCCCCCACCCCCGCCCACTCAGTGACCCCCCCGCCCACTCAGTGATCCCCCCAACCCCCCGCCCACTCAGTGACCCCCCCGCCCACTCAGTGATCCCCCAACCCCCCGCCACTCAGTGACCCTCCCGCCCACTCAGCGACCCCCCCCACCCCCCCGCCCACTCAGCGACCCCCCCACCCCCCGTCCACTCAGTGATCCCCCACCCCCCCCCCGCCCACTCAGCGACCCCCCCACCCCCCCGCCCACTCAGTGATCCCCCCCCCCCCCCCCGCCCACTCAGTGACCCCCCCACCCCCCCGCCCACTCCGTGATCCCCCACCCCCCCGCCCACTCAGTGACCCCCCCACCCCCCCCGCCCACTCAGTGATCCCCCACCCCCCCCCGCCCACTCAGTGACCCCCCCCACCCCCCCGCCCACTCAGTGATCCCCCCACCCCCCCCGCCCACTCAGTGACCCCCCCACCCCCCCGCCCACTCAGTGATCCCCCCACCCTCCCGCCCACTCAGTGACCCCCCCGCCCACTCAGTGATTCCCCCAACCCCCTGCCCACTCAGTGATACACCCCCCTGCCCACTCAGTGATTCCCCCAACCCCCTGCCCACTCAGTGATACACCCCCCTGCCCACTCAGTGACCCCCCCACCCCCCGCCCACTCAGTGATCCCCCAACCCCCCACCCGCTCAGTGATCCCCCCGCCCACTCACTGATCCCCCCTCCCCCCCCCCCCCCCCCACTCAGTGACCCCCCACCCCCCTGCCCAGTCAGTGATTCATCCCCCCACTCCCCACACCCTCTCAGTGATCCTCAAAGTTCTTGATTTTACGTTGCCTCCTGCTATGTCCAGGTGTGTCCCCAGGACCCAACCTGCCAGTTAGTGCCTCCTGAACATCCCCTCGCCACCCCTTGGCCGCCCCACCAGTCCCCGCAGCCCTCGCCGGAGCCCCCCCCCCCCCCCGGCCAGCATACTCCGGGCTGTGGCATGGCTGGACACATTCCGCAGCCACCACGCCGGGGTCCTGACCCCTGAGACCACATGTCAACCCCATGGGCGGGAACGTGGCCCATCGAGGGCGGAGCATCGGGAGAGGGCCTTCAAATGACGTCCTGTGGCTGTCCCAGCGGCGTGCTGCACCGTTTTGAGAGGGCGGAAAGGACATGTGGTCAGCGAGCGGGAAGCATCATTTTGTCCCGCATGAACAGCTGATTTGAGACAGGTCACCTGGGTGAAGGGGTCGTGGATCCTCACCTCTCTGGAGCAGGTCAACCTCGCTGTCGGTGAAGCTCAATCCCCAGTCAACCCCTGTTCCTCACAGGCAGTGAGGACTGCAATCCCTGGTACTGCCTTGGTCCTTTCCCGGTTATTATGGGCTATCTTCTCCTGCGGGGACAATGAGAGGCCTTTGTGAACCGTGTGCTTGGTGGATCAGGGGGATCTATGGCAGGTAGGATGTGTGGGCACCACAATTGGGCATGAATGGGTTGTGCCGGTCAGTGCCAGGGGATTCTGAGGAACAAGCACGAAGACCAGTTGTGGGGAGGGTGCGAGGTGCCAGCCAGTGATTTTTAGTGGGGTTTGGTCATTTGAGGGATGGCAGGCGGAAGGGATGCCCAGAGAGAGGGGGTAACTTGCAGCTTGGTGGACGTCGTTGGTCTTCCTGCACTGTACACCGGTCCGCCCTGTCATGCTGCCCGCACTGACAGCCGCTGCCATGCCTCCCAGGCGGTATTGGTGACCCTGCTGTTGGTCCTCCAACCCCCTCAAGGGGACAGGAACTCGCATCCACAGTTTCTGGAATTCAGGTCAGGTCGGCTTCTCCAAAGCAACGAGCAGATCAGCGTGCTGCCGTGCATGTGCGTTGACTGGGAGTGTGCGTTTAAAAGCGGTTTTTCCTTGTTAGCGACAAGACGCTGAGGCTTGAATCTAGTGAGTCAGGTGGCGTGAGAGCCAGTAAAAGCAACAAGCCTGTGGTTCTCACTAAATGCCGTTAAATGTGGGTTTCAATCTCGCCAACACGGCCATCAAGAAACACCCTGCCCATTGCGCCCAAAATGACACTTGAAATGTTTCTGTTAAATGGTGCCCATAGTTTGTCTTAAAGCTGAGACAACGAAGGCAATTAACTTAAAATAACAATGGGCTAATTCTTATTGAACTATTGACAAGTTACAGAGCAGTTGGCTATTTTCCAACAATTGGCTAAGGTGGGCTTTCGATTTGTAAGATAAGGGGTCTCGAGAAGCCATTGTGAGTAAGGACAGGCAGAGACAGGGAAGCAGGGAGAGATGTGAAGAGGACGGTGTGGATAGCGAGGGGGAGAGAGATGTTTACGGGAGGCAGAGTATTATTGAAAATATGGAAAGATGTGTCATTTGAAACATGGAAGTCTGGCAATATCTATTCTGAGAAAAACATGAGAGGATACGGGGAAAGATCCCACGAAGGGTTAATAGCAGCTGCAAAGAGCAGGATTATAAAATGCAGATTCCTTCTCCCAAGCAAACACACATTATGTTTGTATGAAGCTAAAAACAATGGCTCACACCTTCATTAAGAGTAACTATCTTAGTGAGCATCTGGAAAAGCATGGATGAAGGTTTCAGCTGAATTAGGTGACGAATGTTTAAAACAGGCAGGTCTTTCAAGTTATAACCAAGTGAATTTTTAGCATACAGCTAAAAGCAATGTTTCACAACTTCATTGAAATTAACTATCTTAGTAAGCAACTGGAAAGGAAAGGATGAGGTTCAGTTGAATTTGGTGACAATTCTAGGTGTGAAGTTCTGCTAACACCAAGTAAAATAAAATCAGCCTATGAGAAACATAATTTAAAGCTAAAATCAAAGTCAAAACTATGAGCTGGGGACACAATTGGAAAATAAAACTATAGAAATGCCAGGAACCAAACCAAAATTCACACCTCTATTGAAACCAAAGCATTTTTGAATATCACAAAGGAACTTTGAACATCACAAAGGAAACAATGTAATTAGAGACTTGAGAGGTGAGGTCATGTCAAAATGAATACTTAGTTGTATTAGAATGTTTAGACCAAAGATACTTTTTACAATCAAAGTGAAATAAGTTACTTTACAATAAGGTCATAAAAACTTAATAACTGTTAGAAAGAGAATATAAACCCAGAGACCAGAGCAGGGACTACCAGATCTAGAACTCAGAGAGAGGAGAGAAGCAGAGAAGGAACAAGAGAAGCAAGTAGATCAGCTTACAGCCAGCTCGGTCATGGGAAAGATAAGACATAGCAGCCGAGCTAAAACAGCTAATACATCTAAGGAAGACTAGAATTTAAAGAGGAGGCAGAGTCAGCTCAGAGTCAGCTCAGAGATAGCCAGTAGAGCCAGCTCTCACAGCTCGGTACATGGGATCGACAAGACACAGCAACCGGGCTCACCAACGAATACATCTGAAGAAGAACAGACTTTAAAGAAGATTGATTGTCAAGTTGGGCCTGAAAGTCCCTTCAACCAACCAGAAGGATCCAGAAGCACAATATTTTTACCTTTCTGTAAAGAAAGTGATTGCAGCTTTTAAAAGAAAAAAATATAATAATAAAATAACTTAATTTAACCTGAAACAGTGGTTATTCCTAAGTCTACTTTACTTACTTAACAATGTGGGACCCAGGATCGATGCTACTAAGTGGTAAGTAGATGAAACCTTCGGTGAAAGTATGGGTTATACTGGGGGATAACTTGAAAATATAGTTTGACCTGAATAGCACCCACTGAAGCCTGCATCGGAGTCAGGGAGTGTGAATCCCTGGTCACCATTTAGAATGTCTGCCCTTTTTGGTATAGGGGGACTTCTAAGAATAGTGGTGAGTTTTCAACAACAAGAGGCAGAGATGTGGGAAGAGTGATGTTCACGGAGAGGTGCTGAATGCGGCCTCCGATGTTCTTCAATATTGTCACTTCACGTCTTGGACTGAGAAGTGTGGTGAGACATCTGCTCAATTGTTAAAGTTAAGCTGTCTCCTCTGACTGTTAATTACTGCGAATTGCTGTTAATTGATACTTTGCTTTTTATCTTTCTGACTTGTTTCCTTTTTAATGAATAATAAGTTTTCCGAATTCATCATTTAAAGTGCTCTCTCCTGTCCTGTGGTTAAGACTCTGGAACCTTATATGATTTAAGATGGGGGATTATTGTAAACAGGTGAACCCCGTAAATCTTAGATGTAGATTTAAAAAAACCTTATAATTACATTAATGGTCGGACTCTTTCTCTACGACAACCTGCCTGAGAAAATTTCATTACCTCACATGAATCAGCAAATTGGGTTTGTGATGAAACAATCCCTGGAAATCCCTCAAAGTGAAACTGCCAGTTCTGACTACACCGCACACAAGTGCTGCTGTTCCATTAAACTGACACGCTGGGCTCAGTATGTCAGCATGTTTGTTCCTCACAATGGCTTAATAAGGCGTGGGATCACCTTCTGTGTGTGGGTGTGTGGTTTCCTTCTAGGTTTTTACAATTCCTACCATTAATCTGGCGCCTGCAGGTACATAGATGAGGCCAAGAGATGGAGTGCAGAATGAGCTCACTTCATTAACGTGCAGAAACTGGAAGAATTGCATCCTCCAATGACGCACTCACAAATCCACAGACCAGGAACCTTTGACTGAACTCTTCCAATTCTGGCCTCTTGTGGACCCCCCCCCCCCCCACCCCCCCCCCCACCCCCCCCCCCCCCCACACCTTCCAACGCTCCCACTATTGGTGGTCAAGCTTCTAGCCGCCGAGGCCTTCAATTCTGGAACTCATTCCCTAAACTGCTTCATATCTCCAAGTCCTGCTCCTCATTAAGTCTCTCCGGAAAACCCACCTGTTTGAAATAGTTTAGCAGGAAACTAAGGAAATTCGGCATGTCCACATTAACCCTTACCAACATTTACAGATGCACCATAGAAAGCATCCTATCTGGCCGCGTCACAGCCTGGTATGGCAACTGCTCGGCCCAGGGCCGCAGGAAGCTTCAGAGAGTCGGGAACACCGGCCAGTTCTTGACACAAACCTGCCTCTCATTCATTGACTCCACCTACACCTCCCGGTGCCTGGGGAAAGTGGGCAGCATAATCAAAGACCCCCTCCCACCCGGCTTACTCACTCTTCCAACTTCTTCCATCTGGCAGGAGATACAAAAATCTGAGAACACGCACGAACAGATTCAAAAACAGCTTCTTCCCCGCTGTTACCAGACTCCTCAACGCCCTCTTATGGACTGAACTGATTTCTTCACACATCTTCTCTACTGAGTAGTACTACACTCTGTATGCTTCACCCGATGCCTGTGTCTATGTATTTACATTGTGTATTTTATGTTTGCCCTATGTATTTTCTTTTCATGTCTGGAATGATCTGTCTGGATTGTACGCAGAACAGTACTTTTCACTGTACCTCGGTACATAACAATAAATCCAATTCAAACTAAGCATTTGATCAGCTGTCCAAATCTCTCCTCTGGCTTGACATGAACTTTTTGTCTGATATCTCTCCCGTGACAGGCCTTTGGGCAGTTTTTACTTGAAAAGGTGCTATGTAAATGTAAGTATTTAGTGCCCAACAGCAGACCATGGATGGAAGGTTAAATGTCAGAGATTTAGAACAGAGGGCACAGAGTTGTGAGGTTGTGGGATTCACTCCCAGGGTTACTGACTGAGGAATAAATTAGATCAACATTCAAGGCCAGAGCGGATGTGGGGAAGAAGAAAAATGAGTTGGAAGGGAAAGGAGCGTAAACACAATCAGAGGTGTTTCCTTTTATGGAGAGTAAATGCTGGAATGGACTAATTGGGCGCACAAAACTACTTCAGTGCTGTAACCTCGAGTGGACTTGAAAGCTTGATGCTTCCAGCAATTTATTTTGTGTGCGCTTAATGGACTTCTTCAGTGTTACAAACTCGACGAGGAGCTGAAAGATGTTGCCAGGAACGTGTCCTGTGTGTTCTTTTACAATCAGTGGTAATCATACAGACCTAATTCACGGCGTAATCAGCTGCATCAACCTCTCACTCACAATAGGGTCATCTCATGCTCAGCTTAGAACACAGAGAGGAAGCGCGCAATCTTGATTATCGGTGGTGATTGCATTAATTAATAAATGCCTGGGTTAAAAGCGAGCTTTCTTAAAAAAAAATTTGAGATTTCGGGATGAGATTCCAGAGCCAGGGACATTACCATCCCTGTCCATGGCAACCCTCTCCGTGGAGGATTGCAGGGTTCCGGAATCTTTAGAGTGCAGAAGGAGACTGTTCACAGAATATAGAACATTACAGCGCAGTACAGGCCCTTCGGCCCGCGATGTTGCGCCGACCAGTTTGCACTGGGTCTCTCTGGGCCTTAGTCCTGTAACCTTGCATGCTCTTTCTTTTCAGATATCAATCCAATTCCCCTTTAAATACCTCAATCAAACCTGCCTCACCACCCTCCCAAGCAATTCGTCCCACAACCCCAACCAGCCTTCTGGGTGAAAGTATTTTTCCTCACGTCACTTTCACTCCTTTTGCCCCATTATTCTGAACCCGCTGCCTCTCATTCTTGATGCTCTCTCGAGTGGGAACAGTCCGCAACCCTCAGGATCTAGAATACCTCCATCGAATCTCCTCCTCAGCTTTCCTTTCTTCAAGGAAACAGTCCCAACCTCTCTGATCTATCCTCATAGCGACAGATCTTTAGCCCTGGAATCATTCTTGTGAATCTCCTCTGTACTTTCTCCAAAGCCTTCACATTACATTTCTAAACTGGTTCAATAAATTGATACAGTATAAATAAATTAATGGTTTGAAATCTGAGAACTTTGTTTGAAATGATTCTCAAGGAAGCACATTCACCTCCACTTTTATGAAACCATTGCATATTCACAAATACTTTGTGTTCTCTCACTGATATTTGAGGAGGCGTCTTGCGTCTTGATATATTCTTGAAAAGGGGAATTCTGCAGTGCTTCATTAAAACAGCAATAGGTATTGGAGTCATCTTTCAGGAACCAGGCTCTCCGCCTGTGACCATACAGTCAGATAAATTCAGAGGCTCTTATATGTTCAAGTACTATGATATTTTATAAAATCAAACATTCTAAAAATATGTTTTATGAACTAATTAGATATTCTGTCCAGGTGCAGCTTTTCCAATTGATGTATTTTTGTCAGGAACACTGGGAATTGGCAGCACGGTGGCCTAGTGGTTAGCACAACCGCCTCACGGCGCTGAGGTCCCAGGTTCGATCCCGGCTCTGGGTCACTGTCCGTGTGGAGTTTGCACATTCTCCCCGTGTTTGCGTGGGTTTCGCCCCCACAACCCAAAAATGTGCAGAGTAGGTGGATTGGCCATGCTAAATTGCCCCTTAATTGGAAAAAATAATTGGGTAATCTAAATTTTTAAAAAAAGTTTTAAAAAAAGGAACACTGGGAATTTCCAACCATCGGCCATCTTCCAATTGGATTCATGTTGTGCACATTTGTTCATGGATGATGTGGAGATGCTGCCGTTGGACTGGGTGGGCACAATAAGAAGTCTTACAACACCAGGTTAAAGTCCAACAGCTTTGTTTCGAATCACTAATAATAGTAATCGCTTATTGTCAACATGTAGGCTTCAAATGAAGTTACTGTGAAAAGCCCCTAGTTGCCACATTCCGGCGCCTGTTCGGGGAGGCCGGTACGGGATTGAACCTGTGTTGCTGGCATTATTCTGCATTGCAAGCCAGATATTTAGCCCACTGTGCTAAACCAGCCCCTAGCTGATTCTCACCTGAGGAAGGAGCTGCACTCCGGAAGCTGGTGATTCGAAACACACCTGTTGGACTTTAACCTGGTGTTGTAAGACTTCTTACTGTTCATGGATGGAGGGGAATAAATGGGGGGAAACAAAATCAATGGTGGATCCCCACTCTCTCCCTTTATGATGGGAGGTGCAGGAACAAGTCAGTCAGCCCCTTCATCCTATCCCACAATTCAATCAATATCTCAACTCCATGGACTCACTTTGTTCCATTTCCCTTTATGGCTGACACAACAAAAACCGATTGATCTCGGCCTTGAAAGTTCCACCCCGGGGAGGGGTGGGCCTGTGTGGAAAGTTCCAGATTCCCACTATCCGACTCCGGGGGTGGGGGGGGGGCCTCCACGGTGGCCTGGCCCGTGATCGAGGCCTACCAATCGGCGGGCAGGCTAAATTCCTGGGGGGGGGGGGGGGTCCTATGTTCCTTGGGGACGGGCCTCTGTAGGGCTCCGCCATGTTGCCCGGGGGCCGGCGCTGAGACAGCAACGTGGTGCGCATGCGCAGACCCGCGCTGGCCGTGGAGCGCTGGTTTTCGAGCGACATTACCCCGGCGCCATACTAGCCCCCTAGGAAGGCCTGGGCCTGGAGGCCAGTTGACGCGACATCTCTCGCGCCGGTTTCGATGCCGCTGTCAACACTTGGGTGGGATTTTGGAGAATCCCGGCCATGATCTCTGATCTTCAATATAAATTACCGAGTGAAGTAAACCTTTCAGATCATGGGAATATAAGTTAAGGATGTTCACATTTTGCACTGCATTGGTCAGGATGCTGGGAGTAACTTTGTTGCTCTTTGAAATAGCGTTGAGGGATCTCTAACACCGACCAAAGAGCCCAGGTTAGACCTCATATTAATGCCTCATGTGAAAGATGCCACCTTCAGGAGCACAGCCCTTCCTCAGCACCTCAATGGGAGTGTCAGCACAGATTTTGTCCTCAATTCCCGGAATGGGATTCTGTATTTTCATTCCCATTCCCCACCCCTCTGGGCCAGTCTGTCTCAGAATCAGTATCGTGATTGGGGATATTGTTTCTCTCTCCAATTGCAGCCGACACAGACCAGAGAAAGATATTAAATGCCGAGCAAGCTGCTACCACACTTTGCTATTAATCTGCGATTACAGAGCTCGGCAATAATTGAAACCACACTGTTTTGGTGTCATCTGCTTAAATTTAATTGCGCTGTCATAAGATTTATTATTTGAAAGTGGGAGAGGACACGTTACCAAATTAAATTGGCTGTTTATGGTCACTTTTTAATCTTGTGTATCGGCACTGTCAGCACAGCAGCAGAAAATATCCAGACAAGGTTTTGATAGAAAACATTGACCACTTTCCACCAGCTTTGGTACACAACATCTCAACTAAATCAGCCTTGTTAAAAAATGGTCATCTGACCTATCCATGAAATGAAAATCGCTTATTGTCACGAGTAGGCTTCAATGAAGTTACTGAGAAAAGCCCCTAGTCGCCACATTCCGGCGCCTGTCCGGGGAGGCCGGTGCGGGAATTGAACTGTGCTGCTGGCCTGCTTGGTCTGCTTTAAAAGCCAGCGATTTAGCTGAGTGAGCTAAACCAGCTAAACCTCATGAGGGAGCAACCTGCATGAGCGAATGTGATCCGAATGCAATCGCATCAATTGTCCCTGAACTTAGTAAGAAGCTGGTCCTGTTTGAGACGACTATTGCAGAGAGCCAGTGAGCGCCGTTGCTGTAGTTACGAACGAACACTGCATCGCCACTTTCACGAAGCATGAATAATGTACCGGAGGTTCTGAGAAATACAAGTTTTAGCGAGGAGCTGAATGTAATTA
Organism: Scyliorhinus canicula; assembly: GCF_902713615.1. Classification (NCBI taxonomy): domain Eukaryota; kingdom Metazoa; phylum Chordata; class Chondrichthyes; order Carcharhiniformes; family Scyliorhinidae; genus Scyliorhinus; species Scyliorhinus canicula. The sequence goes on from NC_052146.1 coordinate 306,893,399, forward strand.
TTATTAATAGAGAAAGAGTTTCAAGGAAATTAATGGGATTGAAGATGGATAGAAAGCTGGCTAACAGACAAGAAGCTAAAAGTTGGAATAAATGGGTCTTTTCTGATTGGCAGGCTGTGACAAGCGGGGTACCGTATGGTTCTGTGCTCGGATCCCAACTGTTGTATTATTATATATTCATGATTTGAACGAGGGATCTAAATGTATTACCTCCAAATTTGATGATTTTTTTTCTTCTTTATTCGTTCTTGGGATCTGAGCATTGAAGGCAAGGCCAGCAAATGTTGCCCACCCCTAATTGCCCTCGAACTGATTGACATTTTAAGAGTCAACCGCAGTATTGTGGATCTGGAGTCACATGTAGGCCAGGCCGGGTAAGGACAGCAGATTTCCTTCCCTAAAGGACATCAGTGAACCCGATGGGTTTTTACAACAATCGACAATGGTTTCAAGGTCATCGTTAGACTTTTAATTCCAGATTTTCTTTAATTGACTAGCCAAAGAATAATAATCTTTATTCATGTCACAGGTAGGCTTACATTACCACTGCGATGAAGTTCCTGTGAAAATCCCCTAGTCGCCTCATTCCGGCGCCTGTTCGAGTACACAGAGGGAGAATCCAGAATGTCCAATTCACCTAACAAGCACGACTTTCGGTACTTGTGGGAAGAAATCGGAGCACCCGGAGGAAACCCACGCAGACACAGGGAGAACGTGCAGATCCCGCACAGACAGTGACCCAAGCCGGGAATCGAACCCAGGTCCCTGGCGTGTGAAGCAACAGTGCGAACCACTGTGCCACCGTGCTGCCCACAAATACTGTGGGTACAAAGAACAGGTCAGAGGCCAGGAATCCTGCAGCATGTAACTCATCTCTTGGCTCCTCAAAGCTTATCTACATGGCACAAATCAGGGGTGTGATTCTCTGCTCCGACGGCAGAGTGTTGACGCCGGAGACAAAAGGCGAGTGTTTTACTCCGGCTTTGGCGCCCGTTCTGGGACCCCATTCTCCGGCCCACAGGGGGCTAGCACGACACTGGAGCAGCGTGAACCCGGCGCCGCGGAGTCCGAGCATACGCAGTTGGGCCGGTGCCAGCTAGCGCATGCGCAGTGGCCTTCTTCCCCGTGCCGGCCCCGACGCCAAATGGCGCAGGACTATAGGAGCCGACGTGGAGTAAAGGAGGCCAGGGGTCAGAGAGGCCAGCCCACCGATTGGTAGGCCCCGATCGCGGGCTAGGCAACTACGGAGAACCCCCCCCGGGGTCGGAACCCCCACCCCGCATGCAACCCCCGGACCCTTCAACGCCGAGGTCCCGCCGGCTCAGGGAATGTTAGAACGCCGCTGGTGGGACTCGGATTTTTTTTGACGGGCGCTTGGCCCATTCGGGCCGTAGAATTGGCGAGCCGGCCCGTGCCAGCCCCGGCCGGAGGGTTGGCATATACCCCGACTAGCGCCGTGCCGCCCACGCCAGCGTCAATGGCGCTGATTCTCCGCTCTGCGGAGAAGTGCGGCCCGGAGTTGGGGCAGCATGGCACGATTCACGCGGCGCCGCGGTGATTCTCCGACCTGGCGGGGGGTCGGAGAACCCCCCTCCCCCCCCATGAGCGTGATGGAATACTCTCCACTTGCCTGGGTGAGAGCAGCTCCAACAGCACTCAAGAAGCTCAAAACCATCCAGGACAAAGCAGCCCCGTTTAATTTGCAGTTCATCCAGCACCTTAAACCTTCACACCCTCCCGCACTGTTGCACGGTAGCATCAGTGTGTACCATCTACAAGATGCTCCGCAGCAACATGTTAAGGCTCCTTCAACAGCACCTTCCAAACATGTGACCTTATCACCTGGATGAACAAGGGCAGCAGATGCATTGGGAAAGGCTCCTGTAAGTTCCCTATTATGATTTGGAAATATATCGCTGTTCCTTCACTATTGCTGGGTCAGAATCTTGGCATTTCCTCCCTAACAGCACTGTGAGTGTGTCTACAACACTTGGACTGCAGCGGTTCAAGAAAGCAGCTCAACACCACCATCTCAAGGGCAATTAGGGATGGGCAACAAATGACGGCATTGGCAGTGACGCCCACATCACGTAAAATAATGTGTGAAAAATCCAGGCCTCCATTTCATCTCACATCCCATTCCCGGAGCACGGGCAAAACCCAGCCCAAAGATTCAAGTATAGATTTTTCATTTTAGTTGCAAGATGGAGCTGCAGGATCCCTCCTTGTAGATAAACTGGGCTGCTGTAAAGCAGGAAGCACTTTTGTTTTTGAGTTAGTTCAATCCTAGAGGTGACATATCACAGATGAGATGCTCAACTGAGGCTCCGATTGGCCTCTCGGCTGGACATGAGAAGAGCAAGTGAGTTCACCCCAATACTGGCCAACATTCGTCCCTCAATCAGCACGTATAACCGATACAGAAGAAAAATACTGTGGATGCTGCAAATCTGAAATATGAAAAAAATGAAATGAAAATCGCTTATTGTCACGAGTAGGCTTCAATTAAGTTACTGTGAAAATCCCCTAGTCGCCACATTCCGGCACCTGTCCGGGGAGGCTGATACGGGATATTCAGCATGTCAAACAACACCCATGGAAATAAATTGAGTTTATGGGTTAAATTTACAACCGAGGGGCTTAGCAGAAGTGGGGAAATATCCTGGCTTAGCATTCTGGAGAAAAAGCCTGCAAAGGGGGGATTTTTGTTCAATGGGAAGCAGGTCATTGTGAAATCAGGCCCACAACCCCCAGAAAGTAGAGGCAATAGGGAAACATTAACGGTTTTTATCGTTGGAAAAGTTCAGTTCAAAGAGGTGGTTGAGAACAATGGAATCTGAGATGATACAAAAAGAGATATTTAATGAAAGATGGTTGACTGAGTTGTGGGTGGTTGTTTGGGGAAGCCTCTTGAAGACTAGATCTGTGTGCTGTGCATGTGCAAAAGTTGTGAATTTGACGCAGTCACCCAGTTTCAAGCCAGGAAAGTCTTTGTTTCCCCAAAGCAGCTTGTTTCTGAACATTCTTTTTTGATTTCAACATCTGAGTGGTAGTGTTTGCGGAGTCATGTTGTATCCCTTTCTTAATGCGAAACCAGCTCTTTGCTTTGGCTAATGTTACTGTATTTTTATAGTTAAAATCTATAAGAGAGTTGTTGACAAGAAGGAAGTTTACTGATACATTTTTGACTTGTATTTACTGATGTATTTTTGACCAAGTGGTTTTTTTTTGGAGGGTTTATCTGTAAGACTGTTTCCCAAAGGTGTTACTGTAGTTCTATGCTTTTGGGGTCAGTAGTTCTTCCCTCTCATTTTCAGAATACAAGAACAAAGTTTATGATCGGTAAGACAGATTTCCCTCTGGAGTCTGTTTTGCTCAGCAGTAACACCTTCTATGGTTGTAACAGTATTCCATTATACTCCTAAACTGTGCCTTGTAGATGGTGGCCAGGCTTTGGGGAGTTAGGAGCTGAGTTACACGTTCCAGGATTCCTAACCTTTGATGTGCTCTTGTAGCCACAGTATTTATCTGGCTAGTCCAGTTCAGTTTCTGGTTAATGGTAACCTCCAGAACGTTGATAATGGTGGATTCAGTGATGATAATGACACGGCATGTCATACAAACATAGAAATTATGAGCAGACGGAGGCCATTTGGCCCTTCGAGACTGCTCCGCCATTCATTATGAACATGGCTAATCACCCAACTCAATAGCCTAATCCCAACTTCCACCATAACCTTTGATACTCTTCACCCCAAGTGCTAACCTTCAATGCTCTGGCTTCAACTACTTTCTGTGGTACCGAATTCCACAGGCTGACCACTCTCTGAGGGAAGAAATCTCTCCTCATCTCGGTCTTAAACGGTCTACCCCGTATCCTCAGAGTGTGACCCCTGGTTCTGGACACCCCCACCATTGGGGACATCCTTCTTGCATTTACCCTGTCCAGTCCTGTTAGAATTTTATAGGTTTCTATGGGATTCCCCATTATTCTTCTGGACTCCATTGAATCCAATCCTAACTGACTCAATCTCTCCTTATACGTAAGTCCTGCCATCTCGGGAATCAATCTGGTAAAGCTTCTCTGATCTCCCTCTTGAGATGGAACATTCTTCCTCAGATAAGGAGACCAAAAAATGCACACAATATGTCAGGTGTGGCCTCAGCAAGGCCCTGTATAATTGCATCAGGACATCCCTGCTCCTGTATTTGAATCCTCTCGCTATGAAGGCCAACATCCATTAGCCTTCTTCACTGCCTGCTGAACCTGCATGCTTACCTTCAGCAACTGGTGTACAAGGACACCCAGGTCTCATTGCACATTCCCCTCTCCTAATTTATGGCCAATCAGATAATAATCTGTCTTCCCAGTTTTGCTACCAAATTGGATAATCTCACTTTTGTCCACATTATACTGCATCTGCCATTCATTTGCCCACTCACTCATCTTGTCCAAATCACATTAAAGGATCTTTGCATCCTCCTCACAGCTCACCCTCCCACCCAGCTTTGTGTCAAGGGGCGATGGTTAGATTCTCTCTTGTTGGAGATGGTCATTGCCTGGCATTTGTCCGGCAGAAATGTAACTTGCCACCTGACAGCCCAAGCCTGGATATTTTCCAGGCCTTGCTGCATTTGAACATGAACTACTCCCATATCTGAAGAGGCACGAATGGTGCTGAACATTGTGAAATTACCAGTGAGCACCTCCCCACTTCTGACCTTGGGCCTTGGACACTATCCTGAGGAACTCCTGCAGTCCTGTCCTGGAACTGAGGTGATTGACCTCCAACAACCACAACCATCTTTATTTGCAGTTTTCAGGAGCAGTTGACTTTGAATCAATGGTTCCCAAAAACACTCGACCAGCGGGGATTTTCCTCACTTCGTGGCCGTGATTCTCCCCTACCCGTCGGGGCGGGGGGTCCCGGCATAGCAGAGTGGCGCCATCCACTCCGGGGTCCTGCCTCCCCAAAGGTGCGGAATTCTCTGCACCTTTGGGGGCTAGGCCCGCGCCGGAGTGGTTGGAGCCACGCCGACTGCCGCCAAAACCGGCGCCAACGGCCTTTGACGCCCGCCGGCCGGTGTCGGGGCTGGCCGAAAGGCCTTCGCCGGTTCGCGCATACGCTGGTGCGTCAGCTGCCGCTGACGTCACCACCGGCGCATGCGCAGTAGGGGGGTTCTCTTCCGCCTCCGCCATGGTGGAGGCTGTGGCGGCGGTGGAAGAAAAAGAGTGCCCCTATGGCACTGGCCCGCTCGCCAATCGGTGGGCCCCGATCGCCGGCCTGGCCACCGTGGGGGCGCCCCCTGGGGTCCGATCGCACCACTCCCCCCCCCAGGACCCCAGGGGCCCGCTCGCGCCGCCAATCCCGCCGGCACCAGAGGTGGTTGAAAGCACGGCGGCGGGATTGGCCTCTCAACGGCGAGACTTCGGCCCATCGCGGGCTGGAGAATCGCCGCAGGGGTCTCGCCGATCGGTGCGCCGCGATTCCCGCCCCCTCCAATTCCCAGGTGGCGGAGAATTCAGGCCACGGCGGGGGCGGGATTTTTGCCGGCCCCAGGCGATTCTCCGACCCTGCAGGGGGTCGGAGAATTTCACCCCATATCTTCAAACAAAACCCTGCCTCTTGTAGATCAATTGATAGAAGGTGATTGCTAGGATTAATCAACGCCTCCATTATTGTTGTGTCATGTGACTCCAATGGAAGGTGAACTCGATCGATCCAGCTTCATTTTCTTTTGTCTGGTGATCGCAGAGCAACCTGAGTGTCAGCTGCCGATGGATGTGGGAAGGACATGGCAGCTGAACCCTGGATAGACAGCAAGAAAAGGAGCTCTGATTGTATTCCATCCTTATCCTGGAGGCACATAGACTGGTTGTGGTGCTCGAGCTGAAGTCACTCAGAGCAGGCCGAGATTGAGCCTGGGACTTTCCTAGTCTGTCTGGATCGCCTATTTGCTAGCTTGGTCCTGATCGTGGGCCAGGCCACCATGGGGGCACCCCTTGGGGCCAGATCACCCAGCGCCCTCCCGAGGACCCCGGAGGCCACCCGCAGAGCCAGGTCCCGCCGGTAAGTACCTGTTGTAATTTACGCTGGTGGGACCGGCCGAAAACGGGTGGCCACTCGGTCCATCGCAGGCCGGAGAATCGCCGGCGAGGGGGTCGCCGCCAATGGCCCCCAACTGGCACAACACAATTCCCGCTCCCGCCAAATCCCTGGCGCCGGAGAATTCAGCAGCCGGCGGGGGCGGGATTCATGCTGCCCCCCGGCGATTCTCAGAAATATAAGGAAAAGGGCAGGGTGGTGCCACAGTGGTTAGCACTGCTGCCTCACGGCGCCAAGGTCCCAGGTTTGATCCCGGACCCGGGTCACTGTCCATGTGGAATTTGCACATTCTCTCTGTGTCTGCGTGGGTCTCACCCCCACAACCCAAAAAACGATGTGCAGGGTAGGTGGATTGGCCAGGCTAATTGCTCCTTAATTAAAAAAAAATAATTGGGAATTCTAAACTTATTTTTGTAAAAAGAGATGTTAGAGAAGCTTCCGCAGAGGACTTCGGGCAAGAATGATGTACCAGCGGCCCAAGGGTATGCTCAAAGCAAGTCTGCCAGAATTGTCAGTAAATGTATCTCCCAGGCTGGAAGCCCAAAGCCACCTCAGGCCTGGGCCTTGCAAAAGCACCAGCCAGGCTGACCACGTACACGGGGGAGCCTCTACGAATCATAGGAACTACCATGACCCCGGTCACCATGGGCAACAGGCGGTCCAACTCCCCCAATAGTCGTACAAGACCAGGGCCCAGTCTCCTGGGCAGAGACAGGCCGGAAATGTCTGAATGGACTGGCAGAGAATTTTCTAAATGAGGCCGACACAAAGTCATTGGGAAAATCCCGAGGTATTTCCGGAAGTGCAATGAACTCCAATTGGCTTTATTGGTTGGCCAATTGGAGTATGAGCTCCCTCAATGATAGCTCATTGAGGGGGCCCATATAATCACCTGTGTAGGCTTTGTGAGCCAGTCTTGAGTTGACTGGACTGCTAGCAGCACTGTTTGTAGCTGCTCCTGTAATATCGTTATTGTAAATAAATATTGGTGTGGTGACGGAACTCCTGCCTCCCGTGGATTACTACAGGAAGGCTTCGGCAAAATCACAGGAGAAAGGGTAAAATTGTGCACGGACCTGGAGGCCCTACCTAAGTACTTCAGAGTGTAACCAGTCCCCCATGTCTTCCTCACCAAAGCAGAGGCCTAACCTGGGTGGCTGGAGAGCGTTGACATCATACCCCTGGTAGAATTAGCGGAATTGAAGTCCTGGTACTAAGGACTAACAAGTCGGTCCGCCTTTGTGGAGTGTATGAATTAACTGTCAACAGAGCCTCCCGTAGGGCAGCACGGTAGCCTAGTGGTTAGCACAACCGCCTCACGGCGCTGAGGTCCCAGGTTCGATCCCGGCTCTGGGTCACTGTCCGTGTGGAGTTTGCACGTTCTCCCCGTGTCTGCGTGGGTTTCGCCCCCACAACCCAAAAATGTGCAGAGTAGGTGGATTGGCCACGCTAAATTGCCCCTTAATTGGAAAAAATAATTGGCTAATCTAAAATTTATTTAAAAAAAACAGAGCCTCCCGTCTCGACCTGTGCCCCATGCCACGTATCGAAGCCCTGTACGCAGAATTGGCTGGGGGCCCTATGTTTACCAAGCTGGACATAAGCCATGCGTACCTCCATCTGGAGCTCGATATGGCATTCAGGAAGTACGTCACCATCAACACCCTGAAGAGGTTGTCTGAATACACTTGCTGGCTTTTTGGAGTCTCATTGGCAAATGCCATTGTCCAGCGCATAGCGCAAAATATCCTTCAAGGGCTGTCCTGGGCGGACGAGTACCTGGATGATGTGTTAATCACAGGAGTATTTCACAAGTTTGTGAATTTATGGAATTCTCTACCACAGAAAGCTGTCGGGGTCAGATTGTTGGATGTATTCAGGAGAGAGCTGGACATTGCCCTTGCGGCTCAAGGGGTCAAGGGGCATGGAGAAATGAAAAATGAAATGAATATCGCTTATTGTCACAAGTTGGCTTTAAATGAAGTTACTGTGAAAAGCCCCTAGTCGCCACATTCCGCCGCCTGTTCGGGGAGGCTGAAAACGGGAAGAAAGAAAGCTGGAGTGGGATATTGAATTTGCATGATCAGCCACGATCATATTGAACGGTGGCGCGGGCTCTAAGGGCCGAATGGCCGATTCCTGCACCTATTTTCTATGTTACAATGAGCCACCCAAAAAGAACACTTGGAGGAAGCCTTGTGACAATTCTCAGATGTGGGCATCTGTCTCAAGTGGGAAAGGTGAGTGTTCAGGCGGGGGGGAGGTGACATATCTCAGATACCACGTTGATAAAGGCGTCCTACACCCTGTAGAGGACAAGTGAAGACAATAAAAGGGGCGCCGACCCCCAGAAACACAACAGAATTGAAGTCCTTCCTAGGCCTCATCAGATATTATGGCAAATTTATCTCCCAGCTTCGGGACCTTATTGCCACTCCTACACGTTTTGTTGAAGAACACCCAGAAGTGGTCATGGCTGGCGCCATAGGACAAAACATTCATGAAAGTGAAGCAACAGCTGCTGTTGTCCACCATCTTGGCACACCACGATCCCACAGGAGCGCTGGAATTAACATGCAATGCCTCTCCATCCGGAATAGGGGCAGTCTTCTCCCATCGATAGGCCGATGGCACCGAGCGACCGACTGCATGTACACCGTGAACCCTGGCAGATGTGGAATGATGCTATGCACAAATCAAAAAAGAAGGGTGTGGCCATGATATTCGGAGTGAAGGAATTCCACCCGTACATTTTGGGCCGACACCTTATAATAACCACAGACCATAAACCTCTGTTGGGTCTTTTTAAGGAGGACAATGGGATCCCACCCATTGCCTCGACTGGGATCCATCGCTGGGCTGGATGGGTTGTGAGTACTCTTTTGAGCACTGCTGCCTCACAGTTCCAAAGACCCAGGTTCATCCTGGCTTCGGGAGACTGTGCGGAGTTTGCACTTTCTCCCCGTGTCAGAAATGAGACAGGCGCCGGAATGTGGCGACTCGGGGCTTTTCACAGTAACTTCATTGAAGCCTACTCGTGACAAGAAGCGATTTTCATTTCATTTCATTTTCATGAAATGAAGATTGCTTACAAGTAGGCTTCAAATGAAGTTACTGTGAAAAGCCCCTAGTCGCCACATTCCGGCGCCTGTTCGGGGAGGCTGTTACGGGAATTGAACCGCGCTGCTGACCTCCTTGGTCTGCTTTCAAAGCCAGTGATTTAGCCCTGTGCTAAACCAGTCCCGTGTGGGTTTCCTCCAGATACTCCGGTTTCCCCCCCACAGTCCAAAGCTGTGCAGGTTAGATGGATTGGCCATGATAAATGACCCTTAGTGTCCAAAAGGTAAGTGGAGTTACTGGGTTACAGGGATAGGGTAGAGGGTGCTCTTTCCAAGGGCCGGTGCAAACTCGATGGGCTGAATGGCCTCCTTCTGTGCTGTAAATTCTGTGACACATATAGTCAATGTTGATGCCTTGAGTCGCCTACCGCTGCCCAGAAGCTCCACCTCCGCCACCCCACCCACGCACCCACCAACCCCCACCAGTAATGGACAAGGTTACCATGGACACTCTGACCAGCTCAGAAATCCGTCCAGGCCCTTCCCATTGTTCCCCAAAGGAGAAGGAAAGTGTGTGCAGTACGCACAATAAAAGCAAAATAAAACATCTCCAGTTCCTTCGTGGAGTCATTATAAAACAAAGTTTAGGACCAAACCACAGAAAAGAGATATTAATCACAGATATAAAACATGACCAAAGGTGATTTTAATGAGTGTCTCAGAGGAGGAAAGAGAGGTTTTGGGAAAGGGGTCCAGAAAGCTGGAGGCTGTCAATACCAGAATGATGGAAATCAGGAATACGCGAGAGAACAACATTTAATAATAATAATCGCTTGTCGTCACAAGTAGGCTTCAATGAAGTTACTGTGAAAAGCACCTAGTCACCACATTCCGGTGCCTGTTCGGGGAGGCCAGTACATGAATTGAACCTGTGCAGCTGGCCTCGTTCTACATAACACGCCAGCTGTTTAGCCCACTGTGCTAAACCAGCCCCTGATAATAATCGCTTATCGTCACAAGTAGCCTTCATTGAAGTTACTGTGAAAAGCCCCTAGTCACCACATTCCGGCGCCTGTTCGGGGAGGCTGGTACAGGAATTGAACCCGTGCTGCTGGCCTTGTTCTGCTCACTGTGCTAAACCAGCCCCTAAGGAATGCAGAGATCTCAGATACTTAACTATTCACCTGACCCAAACAGATAAATGTTACAAATTTGCAGTTCCTGAGGGATCCGCCATTTGTTACTGCAGCGAGACACAGAAATGGACTTTGATCCATCGAACACATGCCCTCATCCTTTACCAGCTCCCTAGTCTCCTCTCACCTAACAACTCTCTGGGATCTTTCCGTTCCTCTAATTCTGGCTTCTATGAGCATCTCAGATTGTCATTGGTGGCCATATCTTCAGCTGTCTCAATCCCACTCCACCTTTGGTGGGGTTACAGGGATGCGGTGGGGATGGAGGGGAAGAATGGCCTCCTTTTGCACTCTGGAGATTCTCTGGTTTCTACCTCTCTCTCTCCTCCTTCAATCCAACATCTTCTTCTGTGGCTCAGTATCAATGTTTGATAATGTTCCACCAAAGTGCCCTGGAACGTTTTATAAGTCAAATGCAGTGTGTAAATGTCGTTTATTGTTGTGACACACTCTGATTCACACAGGAGCTGAGGTTCGTGACTCGCACCATACGCCGATGGTACAGAGGATTTTTTGAAACCAAATTTCTTCCAGTTGTTATTTCATCCGACACTGTCAGGTGTCTAAATAACCTCCTGTGTTAAGATGGGTTGTTTTATAGTTCAAATGCCACTTTTCTTCCCCATTGAACTGTTGCTTTGGAAACAGTGGAATTGCTGCTCTTGTCACATTCTCGTCTGAAATGGTTTCAAGCTGCTGCTAATGCACTCATTTGTGCTCCCACTACAATACATCTTGAGGTGGGGGGGGGGGGGGGGGGGGGGGGGGGGGCAGGGTGGGGGGAGGTGGAAACGCAGGGAAGTGTCCAAAACTGGAATACTAAAGGGCAATGTCAACCCAACAAGGCAGCACCCCCTGACTTCATATCTCCGATGGAGACGTCAGCTACAATTATTATTCCTTTATTCCCAATTCATAAAAAACACAATCAATAACATGAAATGAAAATCGCTTATTGTCACGAGTAGGCTTCAAATGAAGTTACTGCGAAAAGCCCCTAGTCGCCACATTCCGGCACCTGTTCGGGGAGGCTGGCCACATTCCGGCACCTGTTCGGGGAGGCTGGTAGGGGAATCGAACCGTGCTGCTGGCCTGCTTTCAAAGCCAGTGATTTAGCCCAGTGCTAAACCAGCCCCTGGGAGGAGAGAAAGATGAACTGTAACAGCTGCAGACTGGTCAGTGTGAAGGAGCTGAGTAAAGAACAGAGGATTGCCACCTTGGCCTCCTGTCTGCATCTCTGACCATGACCTTTCAGACTGAAGAATAAACTATCTTTGAGCATCGTGTGTCGCCATTGTAAAGGTCAAAAGGATGTCTAAACAGGGCGCTAAAGCCATGGAGTTTGGCTGCTTCTCGGATACATCCAGGAACTTGCAATACATCTAAAAACAACCCTCCAAAGTACGTCAGTGAACTTCTCTAACAGTAACCACAGAAAGCTGACCACACCATAGCTGAGAGCAGACAGATTCATATTTGGGGTGCAGGAATCTCCACGCCCCCAACCTTTCGTTTCAGAGGCTGAAAGTATGTTTGCCTCTACAATTGTGTATGGAATTGGCATTGAACTAGCCTGCCAGAGGTTTAGAGTTTAATTCCTACCATGGAGATCTGGTGGGGAGGGGGTATCTTCCATGTAGGTGGTAAAAAAAATAAATTAAAAGAAATTGCATCTGCTCAAACCTAGTTTTATTAAAAATGCAAGGTTCAAATCGAGACAGAGTTTGATCAGATCGCACAGAACATTTCAAAAGTTTTTCAGAGAGTTCCTGTATGAAAGGGCTGACAGCTATAAAACACAAACTTCACAGAACCCACACAGCACCGGGAACAGAAGCGTCTGAACAAACTGATTAAAAAGACAAGATGCAGAAGTCGGGAGAGTCAGGGAGCCAGAGCCCCAGTTTTTTTTAGCTAGAAACAGAAATTCTACATTGTGGTTGGTTAAAAATAGTTCAAGTAGGTTTTAGTGCACTTTTGGAATGAGCTTGCATTTTCATTCGACAACACTAACAGTTCAAAAATACTAAAGTGTGTGATTGTACACATATAAAAGGAAAAATCGATGTATCCAGTCCTTGAGTTTGAATGTTGCTCAGAAAAAAGCTGTGTACGTTACAGTCAGATACATTAAGCCTGGTCGTCATTCATTGAGATAAACACATTATTGACGCAAAGTTGAGATCAGAACATTTTTGCTTATACATTGCCTCTATCTCACTCTCCCTCAATGCCGGTTACCTGAGCCCAGGTGATTGCTCGCTCTCTCCTGGCTTGATGCTGAACTCTCACTCTTGGATCGGCTCCTTAGCCATGTGCTGGGAGCCGGGGGGGACAGCCGTGGCTCCCGAGGGGTGAAACTTATTCCGGACATTTCAGTCACAGAGTGCAGGCAAACACTAACCAGAGCAACAGTCAAGCAAAGTACCACTCCGCTCCACACAGTCATCTCAAAGGACCGCCCACTCCTTAAACTAAACAGAGTGTTTTTGTTGCTGCAAGTACTCTTTATTTCATGCCTTTCCACGAGGAACTGAAGAAGAATTGACATCGCATTCACAGACTCCAGATTGAGAAGCTGAAACTGCAGCACTTCACAATAAGGTCAAGATAAACGGTGCTGTCGTTTGAATCACTTGTCTGGTATCTCACTGTTGGAAGTTTTGTGATGTGCTGTATCCCATGAGAGATGACACTGGGGGTGTTATGGTAGCACAGTGGTTAGCACTGCTGCCTCATAGCGCCAGGGACCCAGCTTCAATTCCGGCCTCGGGTCTGTGCGGAGTCTGCACGTTCTCCCCATGTGTGCGTGGGTTTCCTCCGGGTGCTCCGGTTTCCTCCCACAGTCCAAAGATGTGCAGGCTCGGTGGATTGGCCATGCTAAATTGCCCCTTAGGGTGGGGTTACAGAGCTGGGGGTTTGGTCTAGGTAGGGTGGTCTTTCGAAGTGTCGGTGCAGACTCGATGGGCCGAATGGCCTCGTTCTGCACAGTGGGCATTCTATGATTATTCCAAACTCATTCCATTTCAGATGCAGCTGTAGGTGGGACTGACTGGAAGCTTTTAACCTTAAATTCTCCACCAACGGTATCAGCAGGACCTTCCACACACAGACGGTTAAGTTGGAAGAGAATTTGAATCTCTCGTATTTTTGGGAGATCTGTACTTCTTCACAGTAGAAACAAAGGATGAAAAGGTTTGTAACACCGTAGGTTAGTGAACTAGATGGTCAGACGTGATTAGAGAGCTGCTTACAGTCTAAGGTGAAAGAGAGGGAAATTCTCCCAGGGGCAGGATTCTCCCAGGGGCAGGATTCTCCCAGGGGCAGGATTCACTGGCCTCCGCGCCGTGTCTTTCCCGGCAGCAGGAGGAGGAGAGTCATTCACTAGCAGCGGGATTCTCTGCTCCCACTGCCCTCAGTCAGATTTCCCATTGGAGCCATCCCTCACAGCTGGGAATCCTGCGAGTGGGGATGCATTGGAGCCATCCCGCACAGCCGGGAATCCCGCGAGTGGGGATGCATTGGAGCCATCCCGCACAGCCGGGAAACCCGCGAGTGGGGATGCATTGGAGCCATCCCGCACAGCCGGGAATCCCGCGAGTGGGGATGCATTGGAGCCATCCCGCACAGCCGGGAATCCCGTGGCGGGGGTGCATTGCAGCCATCCCGCACAGCCGGGAATCCCATGGCGGGGGTGCATTGGAGCCATCCCGCATAGCCGGGAATCCCGTGGCGGGGGTGCATTGGAGCCATCCCGCACAGCCGAGAATCCCGTGAGGGGTGATGCATTGGAGCCATCCCGCACAGCCGGGAATCCCGTGAGGGGTGATGCATTGGAGCCATCCCGCACAGCCGGGAATCCCGCGAGTGGGGATGCATTGGAGCCATCCCACACAGCCGGGAATCCCGCGAGCGGGGATGCATTGGAGCCATCCCGCACAGCCGGGAATCCCGTGAGCGGGGATGCATTGGAGCCATCCCGCACAGCCGGGAATCCCGTGGCGGGGGTGCATTGGAGCCATCCCGCACAGCCGGGAATCCCGTGGCGGGGGTGCATTGGAGCCATCCCGCACAGCCCGGAATCCCGTGAGTAGGGGTGCATTGGAGCCATCCCGCACAGCCGGGAATCCCGCGAGTGTGGATGCATTGGAGCCATCCGGCATAGCCGGGAATCCCGTGGTGGGGGTGCATTGGAGCCATCCCGCACAGCCGGGAATCCCGTGGCAGGGGTGCATTGGAGCCATCCCGCACAGCCGGGAATCCCGTGGCGGGGGTGCATTGGAGCCATCCCGCACAGCCGAGAATCCCATGAGGGGTGATGCATTGGAGCAATCCCGCACAGCCGGGAATCCCGTGAGGGGTGATGCATTGGAGCCATCCCGCACAGCCGGGAATCCCGCGAGTGGGGATGCATTGGAGCCATCCCGCACAGCCGGGAATCCCGTGAGCGGGGATGCATTGGAGCCATCCCGCACAGCCGGGAATCCCGTGGCGGGGGTGCATTGGAGCCATCCCGCACAGCCGGGAATCCCGTGGCGGGGGTGCATTGGAGCCATCCCGCACAGCCCGGAATCCCGTGAGTAGGGGTGCATTGGAGCCATCCCGCACAGCCGGGAATCCCGCGAGTGTGGATGCATTGGAGCCATCCGGCATAGCCGGGAATCCCGTGGTGGGGGTGCATTGGAGCCATCCCGCACAGCCGGGAATCCCGTGGCAGGGGTGCATTGGAGCCATCCCGCACAGCCGGGAATCCCGTGGCGGGGGTGCATTGGAGCCATCCCGCACAGCCGAGAATCCCATGAGGGGTGATGCATTGGAGCCATCCCGCACAGCCGGGAATCCCGTGAGGGGTGATGCATTGGAGCCATCCCGCACAGCCGGGAATCCCGCGAGTGGGGATGCATTGGAGCCATCCCGCACAGCCGGGAATCCCGCGAGAGGGGATGCATTGGAGCCATCCCGCACAGCCGGGAATCCCGCGAGCGGGGATGCATTGGAGCCATCCCGCACAGCCGGGAATCCCGCAAGCGGGGATGCATTGGAGCCATCCCGCACAGCCGGGAATCCCGCGAGCGGGGATGCATTGAGCCATCCCGTACAGCCGGGAATCCCGCGAGCGGGGATGCATTGAGCCATCCGGCACAGCCGGGAATCCCGCGAGCAGGGATGCATTGGAGCCATCCCGCACAGCCGGGAATCCCGCGAGCGGGGATGCATTAGAGCCACCCCGCACAGCCGGGAATCCCGCGAGTGGGGATGCATTGGAGCCATCCCGCACAGCCGGGAATCCCGCGAGAGGGGATGCATTGGAGCCATCCCGCACAGCCGGGAATCCCGCGAGCGGGGATGCATTGGAGCCATCCCGCACAGCCGGGAATCCCGTGAGCGGGGATGCATTGAGCCATCCCGTACAGCCGGGAATCCCGCAAGCGGGGATGCATTGAGCCATCCCGTACAGCCGGGAATCCCACGAACGGGGATGCATTGCGAATGGCCGGAGAATCCAGGCCCAAGTGCCTCTGATGATGTCAGCACATAATCATGTGACACACTACACTGAGCGACATTGGTCACAATACATAACATCCCTTCCTCTTCACTTCACTAGTACAACAACTAACATTACCTTTTACTCTCACGGCTTCCGGTGGCGACATGTAGGTGGAGGTCACACATTGGGTGGCTCCTGCTCGAGTCATTGGGCAGGATTCTCTCAGCCCTGGGCCGGGCCGGAGAATCACCGTGTCTGGGCCATGCCACCCCGACGCCAGCACAGCGCCGGCGTGGTTGGCACGGCACCGGTCACGGGCTACTCTAAGCGGCCGGCCCGCCGGTTCTCCGGCCCGGATGGGACAAACGGCAGTGAAAAAAAACCGTGTCCCGCCGGCGCCGTTCTAACCTGCTACGAGCCGGCGGGACCTCGGCGTTGAAGGGTCGGGTGGCGGCCTGTGGGGGGGAGGGTGTCCAACCCCGGGGTGTGGGGAGGGTGGGGGGGAGCCTCCAATGTGGCCTGGCCCGCGATCGGGACCCACTGATCATCGGGCCGGCCTCTCTAGCTGGGGGCCTCCTTTCCTACGCGCTGGCCCTTGTAGCTCTGCGCCATGTTGCATTGGGGCTGGCGCGTTGAAGGAGACCGCTGCGCATGTGCGTGTTGGCGCCGGCACCACTGCGCATGCGCGGATCCCGCGGCGCCCAGTTCGCACCGGGATCGGCAGCTGGAGTGGCACGAACCGATCCAGCACCATGCTGGCCCCCTGTAGGGACCAGAATGAGTCCTGGCTGCAGCCCGTTAATGCCGTCGTAAAACGTGACGGCGTTTACGACCGACGGCGTGGACACTTTGCCCCGGGATTAGAGAATCCTGCCCTTTGTTTTTTGGGTCTTTATGCCCGGTCTCAGGGGTATGTTTTGGATGAGTTGGTGTGGGAAGTTACATAGGAACACAGGAATTAGGAACAGTAGTCGGCAATTCAGCCCTTTGAGCCTGCTCCGACATTCAATCAGATCAATGATCTTTTCCTGGTCTCAAATCCACCTCCCACCTGTTCCCCATAGCCCTTTAACCCATTTTTTAAATCAGAAATGTATCTCTCTCCTCAAAACCATTTAATGTTTCAGGATTGCACCGTACTGTGGAGCAGCCAGTTCCACAAATTCACCATCCTCAGCGAGATGTAGTTCCTCCTCATCTCAGTTTTAAATCTACCACCTCTTGACCTATATCCGTGACCTCTCGTGCTAGAAGAGTCCTAAGGAGTCGGTGGAATGTTTAAGTTCCAGAAGAAAGGCCAGGGAAGGAAGGGGTGAGAGAAAGTCTGCTGTTCAGCGCTGTTGTGAGACCAACAGGGGGAAAGATGGCAGGTGCAGGCGCGTCAGGTGGGGCCGCTCCCATCACGGTTGAGACTCTGACCGAGGTGGTATCGGTGGAGTTTGGAAGGCTGTTGGCCAAACATTTAGAGGTGCATCGGAGGGAGATGATGGCCTCACTCAAACAGTGGTTGGAGGAGGCCTTTGCCCTGATAAAGGTTGCTTTGATGAAGATGGCAAACAAGGAGAGATGATGAAGGGGGTGGAGGAAGCATAGTCACCAGTTCGCCTCAATGGGTGAGGAGCTGTGGTGGGTGGCGGAGGTCAATAAAGGGTTAAGAGCCAAAGTGGAGAACGTGGAGAACAGGACAAGGAGACAGAATTTGAGGATGGTGGGCTTGCCTGAGGCAGCGGGAGGCCGGAGGCCGACCGAGTACTTTGTGGACATGTTCGGCAAGTTGATGGGGGAGGGGGAAGAGCACCCCATCTACGAGCTGAACAGGCCCATCAATCACTCTGGCCGAAGCCCAGACAAATGAGCCACCGAGGATGATCGTAGTCTGCTTCCATAGTTACCAGGTGTTGGCTGGGCTTGCGAGGGAGATCAGAGGAGTTGACCCATAAAGATTTTCACCCGTGGGATCGGGAGTGCTCGTTTTTTCTCCCCCGGTGCACAAAGAGTTCTCAAGGAATGTTTTTTTGTGGTGGGGAAGGTTGTTGGTTGGAGTTACGAGGGCAGAGTATTCAGTAATTGTGGTACTGGATCACGCTCCATACGGGATGGACATGGTCCTGGAGAAGGGGTTGGCTTAGAAGCCGGGGTGGAGGCTTGAAGTGAGGTTGTTGGCGGACAGAGATTGTGTGATAGGATGGGGAAGGTGATTGAGGAGTAAGCGGGGTTTAACTGTACGGGAGAGGCTTTCGCCATTAGTGCTTTGGGAGGCTCTGGAGGCAGTGGTGAGGGGGGAGGTGATTTTGTTTAAGGCTAAGGTGGATAAGGAGGAGAGGGAGGTTCACTAACAAAGAGATTTTGGAGGTAGACGGTGTGATATTCATTGTGTTGCTTATTTCAGGGTGTTTAGCGTAGTGTTCATAAATGTTCACAAAGAATAGCTTTAACTTCAACAAAGCTATGATTTTATTAACACTACTAATTTGGATTTGACGCATACTCCTAAAATAATATACAGTTGATTGTTAACATATAAACAGCACTCATCTGCAACTAATCTTCATTCTGGTATAAACTATGATCTGCTCTTTACTCACACTAATAATACTTCTGACTTTCTCTGGCCAGCTCCTCACTTCTTCTCCCCTACACGGCTTAGCATCCATGCTACTTGTAGCTGTTACTCCCTCCAGTGGCTACTCTAGACATTTCATTAACCCTTAAAGGTCTTACAGTTATGATAATACCACAGGCGGGAGGTACACGGGTGGCACGGTAGCAGAGTGATTAGCACAGTTCCTTCACAGCGCCAGGGTCCCAGGTTCGATTCCCGGCTTGGATCGCTGCCTGTGTGGAGTTAGCACGTTCTCCCCGTGTCCGCGTGGTTTTGCTCCGGGTGCTCCGGTTTCCTCCCACAGTCCAAAGATGTGCAGGTTAGGTGCATTGACCATGCTAAATTGCCCTTAGTGTCCAAAAAGGTTAGGTGGGTTTACTGGATCATGGGGATAGGGTGGAGGTGTGGGCTTCAACAGGGTGCTCTTCCCAAAGGCCGGTGCAGCCTCGATGGGCCGAATGGCCTCCTTCTGCTCTGTAAATTCTATGATTCTATGATTCTATGATTCTATAATTCTATGATTCTATGATTCTATGATTCTATGATTCTATACACAGGCGACCAGGACCTGGGCTCCTGGCGAAGAGAGGTTGCAGGCATGGTTTGATCTGCAGTCCATGGGGA
Organism: Scyliorhinus canicula; assembly: GCF_902713615.1. Classification (NCBI taxonomy): domain Eukaryota; kingdom Metazoa; phylum Chordata; class Chondrichthyes; order Carcharhiniformes; family Scyliorhinidae; genus Scyliorhinus; species Scyliorhinus canicula. Next base: position 306,912,478 of record NC_052146.1, read on the forward strand.
AAGCGGTGGGTCAGCTGAGAAGAGCAAGAGGGGCTGCCAATGAGGACGGCGGGAAGGCTTTGTATGTTGGCAGGCCAGCTCTGTAAGCAAGCTGCGGAGAGGGAGATAGTTCGCGTTTGGGATAGGACGGGTGGCCCAGAATGGATTAATAAGGTGTTTCAGGAGTTTTATAGGGACCCGTATAAGTCGGAGCCACCAGAGGATGAGCGGGAGATGAGGGAGTTTTTGGGGAGGTTAGAGTGAAGAAGGTGGAGCTGGAGGAGCTTGTGGGGGTAGAGGAGGAGATGGCAGCAATCGGAAAGATGCAGGGGAGGAGGCGGCAGGGCTGGATGGGTTCACGGTGAAATTTTACAAGAAATTTCAGGACAAACTGGCACCGTTACTGATGGAAATGTTTGAGGATGTGATGGTTAGGGGGGGTTTGCTGAAAACGATGGGGCAGGCCTCCATCCCATTGCTGCTAAAGAAGGTTAAGGTTGCAGCGGAGTGTGGGTCATATCGGCCCAGATCTCTGCTGAATGTGGACACCAAGATATTGGCAAAGGTGCTGGCGTTAAAGTTGGAGGTCCGAGGGTGATTAGGGAGGATCAGACGCAGTTCCTTAAGGGCAGACAGTGTCATTGAGTGTGAGGTGGCTGCTGAATGTAATGCTTTCTCTGGTAGAGGTGAAGTAGGACATTTTTTAAGGCTATATTGGATTCGTATTAATATTTACATCATCAAAGCATTCTTCATTTATTGGACTGTTTGGCACCATTTATGATGTAAAGGGATGGGCATTCATTTGGATCCCATTTTTGCACAGCTGAGAAACCTTTTTCGAACAAAATGGAGAATCTATAATCTGCCTAGCAACAGCACGAAGCTGCATCTTAAAACGGCACCATGGCCAGAAGATCGGGATATCTGAGATTCAAGACCCTGACAGTGGGGCAAATATATATATATATTTTGATTAAAACTAAGACTTATAAAATGAAATGTTATAAAATGAAATGTTGTAAAACCAAAATGACCCAGGCAGGCAAAAGAAACCTAAGGATTAAATATATTGATTAGACTAGTTTTACACACAGACACAAATCCTATCAAACAGGAGGCTGACACAATAGATTCCCAGGTTAACCCAGGAACCACACTCAACACCTAATCAAGGTACAGCATAGAGATAATGGGACCCCATTGTAAGTCAAGGGAACACCTATTAAAACCAAGCAGATAACAAGACATTGACGTCAGAGTCAGGAAGCCCAGGAAATCATGTATCTGTACTATTTATCTGTACTATTCAAATGTAAAACGGCAAAAGCCTGCCAAAACCTTGCAAATGTTTGTAGTCTCTATAAATATTGAACCCCGTCTGCATATCGGGGAGATCACCGTGGTCAAGCCATTGTTAGGAGCTGGCTGCGTGGGTCTTCCTGAAGGACTTCAGAACTTGTACAATACAGTAAAAACGCTTTGAACCTTGCCTTGAGACTCGACCTCTTGAATGCACTGGCACAAGGGATTTTTCCCTACAACAGAGGGGAGGGTGTTGGAGGTGGTGGTGGTGACATTAGATGGAGAGAAGGTGTTTGATCAGGTGGAGTGGAGTTATCTGATTGGGCTGTTGGAAAGGTTTGGGATGGGGCTTAAGTTTGTGGACCCGATGAAGTTGCTGTGCAAGGAGCTGATGGCAGGTGTGCGAATGAATGGGATGAGTTCAGGGTATTTTTCATTGCTCCAGGGAATGAGGCAGGGATGGCCCATGTCCCCCCTTCTGTTTGTGTTAGCGACAGAGCCTTTGGGCATTACGCTGAGGAGCTCAGAGTAGTGGAAGGGGATAGAGACTGGGTATAAGGCTTCCATGTATATGGGGGATGTGCTGTTATACAGTTTGGAGCTGGGCTCCTTGGTGGGGGACATAATGTGTTTGCTTCAAAGATTTGTGACATTTTTAGGGTATAAGCTAAATTTGGGGCAAAGCGAGTATTTTGTGGTTTCCTCTCCAGGGTTGGGGTAAGGGGGGTTGCCATTCTGTATGGCAGCGGATCATTTTAGGTTTCTGGGGGTGCAGGTGACTTGGGACTGGGCAAGTCTTTGGAAGTTGCCAAGGGGTGGTGCAGACTCGATGGGCCAAATGGCCTCCTTCTGCACTGTAAATTCTATGATCTCGGGGTTTTGCACGTGGATGTGGAGCCTGGTCCCCTGAGGCCGTATTCGGGATATCGGAGTTGCAGATTGGAGCGGGGTCAGATGCTTTAACCTTCACCTCGCTGATTGCTCACGGGTTGTCCTGTTGGGGTGGAGCTGAGCTTATCCCTCCTGTGGCCCCGGCGTGGCAGGGGGACCTGCTGGAGTTGTTAGCCCTGGAGAAGGTAAAATATGCTGTAAGTGGGGAGCGAGTGACGGGTTCCATGAGAGTTGGTGTTTATTCATTATACATTTTGGAGAGTTGGTTACTGTTGAGGTGGGGGGAGAGGGAGGAGGGGACTTCTTATTGGGTGGGGTGGGGGATTTAAGGTGTTGGGTGTGTTTATTTTGTTGTAAAATGTAAAATGTTGTAAATAGTAATAAAAATACTTTAAAAAACTTTTACTCTTACTCACTATAGACAACATTTATTTTACCAAGAATCATTATAGTTATATATATAGATACACCCACACACATCAGTACGAGTGTCCTTTTGATGGAGGTCGGTTCAACCTCAGCAGAGTCCGGTGTTCAGGAGTGTTTGCTTCCACATTCTTGGTGCTCCCACCAAGGAGCCCAGCTCCAAAATCTATAACAGCACATCATCCATATACATGGAAGCCTTATACCCAGTCTCTATCCCCTTCCACTACTTGGTTCAGGCAGATCATCGAATAACGTTGCTTCTTCTTCAGCTTCCCCAGATGCTATTCAGTCAACTGCTGTTGAGACTGAATTCAGCTCAGTCATTATCATAGACTCAGGGATTTCCAAACATTGAGTGTTAGCTGCTGGCCATTCGGATACCGACCCTGCACATAATCTGTTTGAAGTGAGGATTTGATCAGTGTGCCTCTTCTAAACTCTCTGAAATGCACTGGCTGATCTGGAATGCACTCGCTGGTCTGGGATGCACTGGCAGGTCTGGGATGCACTGGCTGGTCTGGAATGCACTGGCAGGTCTGGAATGCACTGGCAGGTCTGGAATGCACTGGCAGGTCTGGGATGCACTGGCTGGCCTGGAATGCACTGGCAGGTCTGGAATGCACTGGCAGGTCTGGGATGCACTGGCTGGTCTGGAATGCACTGGCAGGTCTGGGATGCACTGGCTGGTCTGGAATGCACTGGCAGGTCTGGAATGCACTGGCAGGTCTGGAATGCACTGGCAGGTCTGGGATGCACTGGCTGGCCTGGAATGCACTGGCAGGTCTGGGATGCACTGGCTGGCCTGGAATGCACTGGCAGGTCTGGGATGCACTGGCAGGTCTGGGATGCACTGGCTGGCCTGGAATGCACTGGCAGGTCTGGAATGCACTGGCAGGTCTGGAATGCACTGGCAGGTCTGGAATGCACTGGGAGTTCTGGAATGCACTGGCAGGTCTGGAATGCACTGGCTGGTCTGGAATGCACTGGGAGGTCTGGAATGCACTGGCTGGTCTGGAATGCACTGGCAGGTCTGGGATGCACTGGCAGGTCTGGAATGCACTGGCAGGTCTGGAATGCACCGGTAGGTCTGGAATGCACTGGCTGGTCTGGGATGCACTGGCAGGTCTGGAATGCACTGGCAATATGGAATGCACTGGCAGGTCTGGAATGCACTGGCAGGTCTGGAATGCACCGGTAGGTCTGGAATGCACTGGCTGGTCTGGAATGCACTGGCAGGTCTGGAATGCACTGGCAGGTCTGGAATGCACCGGTAGGTCTGGAATGCACTGGCTGGTCTGGGATGCACTGGCAGGTCCTGACAGGTTTCGAATGTACTTGCAAGTCTCAAATGCAGTGCCTGGTCTGGAATGCACTGGCAATATGGAATGCACTGGTCAATCTTGAACCCCACTGGCAGTCTCAGAAAGAAATGATGGGCCTGGAATGCACTGGCCAATCTAGAATTTCCTGACAGGTTTCGAATGTACTTGCAAGTCTCAAATGCAGTGCCTGGTCTGGAATGTACTGGCTGGTCTGGGAACCACGGGCTGGTCTGGGAACCACTTACCATTCTCGAATGCACTGGGAGCCCTGGGATGCACTGGCCAGTCCAAAATGTTTGGAATATACTGGCTGGTCTGGAATGCACTGGGAGGTCTGGGATGCACTGGCTGGTCTGGGATGCACTGGCTGGCCTGGAATGCACTGGGAGGTCTGGAATGCACTGGGAGGTCTGGGATGCACTGGGAGGTCTGGGATGCACTGGCTGGTCTGGGATGCACTGGCTGGTCTGGAATGCACTGGGAGGTCTGGGATGCACTGGGAGGTCTGGGATGCACTGGCTGGTCTGGGATGCACTGGCTGGTCTGGAATGCACTGGGAGGTCTGGGATGCACTGGGAGGTCTGGAATGCACTGGGAGGTCTGGGATGCACTGGCTGGTCTGGGATGCACTGGCTGGTCTGGGATGCACTGACTGGTCTGGAATGCACTGGGAGGTCTGGAATGCACTGGGAGGTCTGGGATGCACTGGGAGGTCTGGGATGCACTGGGAGGTCTGGGATGCACTGGGAGGTCTGGGATGCACTGGCTGGTCTGGGATGCACTGGGAGGTCTGGGATGCACTGGGAGGTCTGGGATGCACTGGGAGGTCTGGGATGCACTGGCTGGTCTGGGATGCACTGGGAGGTCTGGGATGCACTGGGAGGTCTGGGATGCACTGGGAGGTCTGGGATGCCCTGGCTGACAATGTGCTAGAGGCCGATTGAACTGAGGCATTTAAAGTGAAATTGGATTGTGATCTGAAAAGGGAGACCATGCAGCCATATTGGGGGGGGGGGGGGGGGGGGGGGGGGGCTGGCAGGAGAATGGCACTGATAGATTGCTCATTGAGAGCTAGTGCGGGCATGATGGGCCGAATGGTCGCCTTCTGCGCTGTAGCAACTCTGTAAATCTTTGACTCTGTGACCACCATTCTCCAGTTTCCTATCTCAAATCTAAGTAGCTGTCTGACATCGTCAGATCTCCCAAACAAATTGTCGAAGCCGGAAGGTCAATTTAAACGGTCAGAACTGAGCTGAGTAGATATGTGTCCGGGCTGTGTCCAGAGATATAATCTCGCTGCCCTATGAAGGGACAGCACAGCCGGGATCTGAGTGAATGTTAGAGCGAGTTAGCGGGGCTGTGACCTGCTGCTGGCCACACAGGGATTTGAATTTCCCCATAACCTGGTTATTCCAGGCAATGGACAGCTGAAATAGACACACAGATGTTACACCGACCAAGAGTGAAATGTGAGAGGGGCGGCAGTTTCACAGATCGCCAGAAACAATGCACTGTCTAATTGTTATTGGGAAACTGCTGGTTAGTTGGGAGCAGTGCAGGGAGGAATCAGCGGAAGTTGCAAAGAGAGCCCACCTCCTGGCTACTTCCTGGTTGCAGTGGGTGGCAGTGTTGGCGCTGGCAGCAGGCTCTGTCAGCAGGCACTGGCAGTGTTGGCTCTGTCAGCAGGCACTGGCAGTGTTGGCACTGGCAGCAGGCACTGGCAGTGTTGGCACTGGCAGCAGGCACTGGCAGGGTTGGCTCTGGCAGCAGGCAGAGCACTGTGTGAGCAGCCATGCTGCTCTCTCTGACCAGCTGCATTGTGTGCTGTGGGCTGCTGGCTCTGCTCTGCCCCCCCAGCTGTCAGTCAGAGTCACCCCCCAGCTGGCAATCCATCGACTCCCGCCCCCTGCCCCCCTGGTATGACCAGGCCAAGTTCGGCATCTTCATTCACTGGGGGGTCTTCTCCGTGCCCAGCTTCGGTAGCGAGTGGTTCTGGTGAGTGAGGGAGTGGGGGAGGGAGGGAAGGAGTGGAGGAGGGAGGGAGTGGGGGAGGGAGAGAGGGAGGGTGTGATGGAGAGAGGGAGTGAGGGAGTGGGGGAGGGAGTGATGGAGAGAGGGAGTGAGTGAGGGTCTCAGGGACTGAGTGGGCAGCGATTAGCAGCAACAATGATCAGCAATAACACTACCTCCTCCTCTCCCTGTAAACCTCCCCCTGTCCCTGCTTTACTTCCGCCTCCATCACAGCTGTTATGTTACTTCCGCGTGTTTGGGTTTGTATTTCACACCAGGATTATCCCGGGGAATTCCTGTGCTGCCAAATGCAACAGCCCAAAGGGCAAAGGTTACTGGTCATTGTCCAGTTGTGGTGGGTGGTCACTCACTGTGGTGAGGTTGTGGTTGATGGTCACTCACTGTGGTTGATTGTCACTCGCTGTGGTTGATGGTCACTCGCTGTGGTGAGGTTGTGGTTGATGGTCACTCACTGTGGTTGATGGTCACTCGCTGTGGTGAGGTTGTGGTTGATGGTCACTCACTGTGGTTGATGGTCACTCGCTGTGGTTGATGGTCACTCGCTGTGGAGAGGTTTTGGTTGATGGTCACTCACTGTGGTGGGGTTTTGGTTGATGGTCACTCACTGTGGTGGGGTTTTGGTTGATGGTCACTCACTGTGGTGAGGTTGGGATTGATGGTCACTCACTGTGGTGAGGTTGGGGTTGATGGTCACTCACTGGTTGATGGTCACTCGCTGTCGCGAGGTTGGGGTTGATGGTCACTCACTGTGGTGAAGTTGTGGTTGATGGTCATTCGCTGTGGTGGGGTTTTGGTTGATGGTCACTCGCTGTGGTGAGGTTGGGATTGATGGTCACTCACTGATGAGGTTGGGGTTGATTGGTCACTCGCTGTGGTTGATGGTCACCCACTCTGATGAGGTTTTGGTTGATGGTCACTCACTGTGGTGAGGTTGGGATTGATGGTCACTCACTGATGAGGTTGGGGTTGATGGTCACTCGCTGTGGTTGATGGTCACCCACTGTGATGAGGTTTTGGTTGATGGTCACCCACTGTGATGAGGTTTTGGTTGATGGTCACTCACTGTGGTGAGGTTGGGGTTGATGGTCATTCACTGTGGTTAATGGTCACTCACTGTGTGAGGTTGGGGTTGATGGTCACTCACTGTGTGTAGGTTTTGGTTGATGGTCACTCTGTGGTGAGGTTGGGGTTGATGGTCACTCACTGTGGTGAGGTTGGGGTTGATGATCACTCACGTGGTGAGGTTGGGGTTGATGGTCATTCACTGTGGTGAGGTTCGGATTGATGGTCACTCACTGTGGTGAGGTTGGGGTTGATGGTCACTCACTGTGGTGAGGTTTTGGTTGATGGTCACTCGCTGTGGAGAGGTTGGGATTGATGGTCACTCACTGTGGTGAGGTTGGGGATGATGGTCACTCACTGTGGGTAGGTTTTGGTTGATGGTCACTCTGTGGTGAGGTTGGGGTTGATGGTCACTCACTGTGGTGAGGTTGGGGTTGATGATCACTCACTGGTGAGGTTGGAGTTCATGGTCACTCACTGTGGTGAGGTTGGGATTGATGGTCACTCACTGTGGTTGATGGTCACTCACTGTGGTGAGGTTGGGATTGATGGTCACTCACTGTGGTGAGGTTGGGGTTGATGGTCACTCACTGTGTTGAAGTTTTGGTTGCTGGTCACTCACTGTGATGAGATTGGGGTTGATGGTCACTCACTGTGGTGAGATTTGTGTTTTGGGTCACTCGCTGCGGTTGATGGTCACTCACTGTGGTGAGTTTGGGGTTGATGGTCACTCGCTGTGGAGAGGTTGGGGTTGATGGTCACTCACTGTGGTTGATGGTTACTCGCTGAGGTGAGGTTGTGGTTGATGGTCACTCGCTGTGGTGTGGTTTTGGTTGATGGTCACTCGCTGTGGTTGATGGTGACTCGCTGTGGAGTGGTTGCGGTTGATGGTCACTCACTGTGGAGTGGTTGTGGCTGATGGTCATTCACTGAGGTGAGGTTGTGAATGATGGTCATTCGCTGTGGTCGATGGTCACTCACTGTGGAGAGGTTGTGGTTGATGATCACTCACTGAGGTGAAGTTGGGGTTGATGGTCACTCGCTGTGGTTGATGGTCACTCACTGCGGGTAGGTTTTGGTTGATGATCACTCATTGTGTTTGATGGTCACTCACTGTGGTGAGGTTTTGGTTGATGGTTACTCACTGTGGTGTGGTTGATGGTCACTCGTTGTGGTTGATAGTCACTCACTGTTGGTAGGTTTTGGTTGATGATCACTCGTGTTTGATGGTCACTCACTGTGGTGAGGTTGTGGCTGATGGTCACTCACTGTGGTTGATGGAACTCACTGTGGTGAGGTTGTGGTTGATGGTCACTCACTGTGGGTAGGTTTTGGTTGATGATCACTCGCTGTGGTGAGGTTGTGGTTGATGGGCACTCGCTGTGGTTGATGGTCATTCACTGTGGTGATATTTTGGTTGATGGTCACTCGCTATGATTGATGGTCACTCACTGTGGTTGATGGTCACTCACTGTGGTGAGGTTGTGGTTGATGGTCACTCGCTGTGGTGAGGTTGTGGTTGATGGTCACTCACTGTGGTTGATGGTCACTCACTGTGGTGAGGTTGTGGTTGATGGTCACTCGCTGTGGTGAGGTTGTGGTTGATGGTCACTCACTGTGGTTGATGGTCACTCGCTGTGTTGAGGTTGTGGTTGATGGTCACTCGCTGTGGTTGATGGTTACTCACTGTGGTGAGGTTGTGGTTGATGGTCACTCACTGTGGTGAGGTTGTGGTTGATGGTCACTCGCTGTGGTGAGGTTGTGGTTGATGGTCACTCACTGTGGTTGATGGTCACTCGCTGTGGTGAGGTTGTGGTTGATGGTCACTCGCTGTGGTGAGGTTGTGGTTGATGGGCACACGCTGTGGTTGATGGTCACTCGCTGTGGTGAGGTTGTGGTTGATGGTCACTCGCTGTGGTGAGGTTGTGGTTGATGGGCACACGCTGTGGTTGATGGTCACTCGCTGTGGCAGATGGTCACTCACTGTGGTGAGGTTGTGGTTGATGGTCACTCGCTGTGGTGAGGTTGTGGTTGATGGGCACACGCTGTGGTTGATGGTCACTCGCTGTGGTAAGGTTATGGTTGATGGCCACTCACTGTGGTTGATGGTCACTCATTGTGGTTGATGGTCACTCACTGTGGTAAGGTTGTGGTTGATGGTCACTCACTGTGTAGAGGTTGGGATTGATGGTCACTCACTGTGGAGAGGTTGGGGTTGACCGTCACTCACTGTGAAGAGGTTGGGGTTGATGGTCACTCACTGTGGAGAGGTTGGGGTTGATGGTCACTCACTGTGAAGAGGTTGGGGTTGATGGTCACTCACTGTGGTTGATGGTCACTCACTGTGGTGAGGTTGTGGTTGATGGGCACTCGCTGTGGTGAGGTTGTGGTTGATGGTCACTCGCTGTGGTTGATGGTTACTCACTGTGGTGAGGTTGTGGTTGATGGTCACTCACTGTGGTGATATTTTGGTTGATGGTCACTCGCTGTGATTGATGATCACTCACTGTGGTTGATGGTCACTCACTGTGGTGAGGTTGGGGTTGATGGTCACTCGCTGTGATGAGTTTGGGGTTGATGGTCACTCACTGTGGTTGATGGTCACTGGCTGTGTAGAGGTTGGGGTTGATGGTCACTGGCTGTGGAGAGGTTGGGGTTTATGGTCACTGGCTGTGGAGAGGTTGGGGTTGATGGTCACTCGCTGTGGAGAGGTGGGGGTTGATGGTCACTGGCTGTGGAGAGGTTGCGGTTGATGGTCACTCACTGTGGTGAGTTTGGGATTGATGGTCACTCGTTGTGGTTGATGGTCACTCGCTGTGGTTGATGGTCACTGGCTGTGGAGAGATTGGGGTTGATGGTCACTGGCTGTGGAGAGGTTGCGGTTGATGGTCACTCACTGTGGTGAGTTTGGGATTGATGGTCACTCGTTGTGGTTGATGGTCACTCGCTGTGGTTGATGGTCACTGGCTGTGGAGAGATTGGGGTTGATGGTCACTGGCTGTGGAGAGGTTGGGGCTTGTGGTCATTTTCCATTCACATGTCTATCGGTGGAAATGGCCACACTATCCACCACACTCTGGCAGAATTAATGGCACTTGTGTTATTTGTGTTTTTATTTCAGGTACTACTGGCAGAAAGAAAAGTTGAAACCCTATGTGGAGTTTATGGAAAGAAACTATCCTCCAGGATTTACCTACGCAGACTTTGCCCCCATGTTCTCTGCCTCCTTCTTCGATGCAGCAGAATGGGCTGATGTCCTGAGTGCTTCAGGGGCTAAGTATGTCGTCTTGACCTCCAAACACCATGAAGGTAACGGACCATTCAATACACCGGCTTTAGACCCATTACCGAAATGTACCAAACCACCAAAAATGGAGCACATTGGTTCGAGATTGGCTTAGAAGCTGCAAAGCTCAAATGGGCAACTGGTCATTCACTTTAATTTGAAGCAGGGTTTGATTGTTATTTCCCAGTTCTGCATCATCAGGTGGAAGTTATGTTTTGTTTTTCGGGAAGATAATCTAATTTTAAACCAAGTGCAGGAGTAGCGAGTCCTCCAGTCAGCTTCTGATTGTTATTTATTCATTTGTGGTATAAAGGCACCTCTGTCTGGGTCCATCCCTGTCTGGGTCCATCCCTGTCTGGGTCCATCTTTGTCTGGGCCCATCCCTGTCTGTGTCCATCCCTGTCTGGGCCCATCCCTGTCTGTGTCCACCCCTGTCTGGGCCCATCCCTGTCTGTGTCCATCCCTGTCTGGGTCCATCCCTGTCTGGGCCCATCCCTGTCTGGGTACATCCCTGTCTGGGTCCATCCCTGTCTCTGTCCATCCCTGTCTGGGTCCATCCCTGTCTGGGCCCATCCCTGTCTGGGCCCATCCCTGTCTGGGTCCATCCCTGTCTGGGTCCATCCCTGTCTCTGTCCATCCCTATCTGGGTCCATCCCTGTCTGGGCCCATCCCTGTCTGGGTCCATCCCTGTCTGGGTCCATGCTGTCTGAGTCCATCCCTGTCTGTGTCCATCCCTGTCTGGGCCCATCCCTGTCTGGGTCCATCCCTGTCTGGGCCCATCCCTGTCTGGGTCCATCCCTGTCTGGGCCCATCCCTGTCTGTGTCCATCCCTGTCTGGGTACATCCCTGTCTGGGTCCATCCCTGTCTGGGTCTATCCCTGTCTGGGTCCATCCCTGTCTGGGTCCATCCCTGTCTGGGTCCATCCCTGTCTGGGTCCATCCCTGTCTGGGTCCATCCCTGTCTGGGTCCATCCCTGTCTGGGTCTATCCCTGTCTCTGTCCATCCCAATCTGGGTCCATCCCTGTCTGGGTCCATCCCTGTCTGGGTCCATCTCTGTCTGGGCCCATCCCTGTCTGGGTCCATCCCTGTCTCTGTCCATCCCTGTCTGGGCCCATCCCTGTCTGGGTCCATGCTGTCTGGGTCCATCCCTGTCTCTGTCCATCCCTGTCTGGGTCTATCCCTGTCTCTGTCCATCCCAGTCTGGGTCCATCCCTGTCTGGGTCCATCCCTGTCTGGGTCCATCTCTGTCTGGGTCCATCCCTGTCTGGGTCTATCCCTGTCTCTGTCCATCCCAGTCTGGGTCCATCCCTGTCTGGGTCCATCTCTGTCTGGGTCCATCCCTGTCTCTGTCAATCCCTGTCTGGGTCTATCCCTGTCTGGGTCCATCCCTGTCTGGGTCCATCCCAGTCTGGGTCCATCCCTGTCTGGGTCCATCCCTGTCTGGGTCCATCCCTGTCTGGGTCCATCCCTGTCTGGGTCCATCCCTGTCTGGGTCCATCTCTGTCTGGGTCCATCCCTGTCTCTGTCAATCCCTGTCTGGGTCTATCCCTGTCTGGGTCCATCCCTGTCTGGGTCCATCCCTGTCTGGGTCCATCCCAGACTAGCTCCATCCCTATTTAGCTCCATCCCAGACTAGCTCCATCCCTGTCTGGGTCCATCCCAGACTAGCTCCATCCCTATTTTGCTCCATCCCAGACTAGCTCCATCCCTATTTAGCTCCATCCCAGACTAGCTCCATCCCTGTCTGGGTCCATCCCAGACTCGCTCCATCCCAGACTAGCTCCATCCCAGACTAGCTCCATCCCAGACTAGCTCCATCCCAGACTAGCTCCATCCCTGTCTGGGTCCATCCCAGACTCGCTCCATCCCAGACTAGCTCCATCCCAGACTAGCTCCATCCCAGACTAGCTCCATCCCTATTTAGCTCCATCCCAGACTAGCTCCATCAGTTGCCTTGACAACCACTTTCTCAGGTTTGCTATTTACAAAGAAAACCCAGTGATGAGTGCTTGTGTGATCAAAGCAAAATGATGGAAATATCCAATTGGTCTGGCAGCAACAGTGAAGATAAACAGAGATAGTGCATCAGCTTGATGATCTCCTTTGCTTGATTTATTTAGGCTTTACACTGTGGGGATCAAAGTATTCCTGGAACTGGAATGCCATTGACTCTGGTCCTCACCGTGACCTTGTCGGAGAGCTGGCTGATGCTGTTCGAAACCGGACCCAGCTAAGATTTGGCCTTTACCATTCCCTCTTTGAATGGTTCAACCCGGCCTTCCTGCAAGATGCTGCCAATGTGTTTAAAACCAACAAGTTCCCCACAACTAAGAGTTTGCCTGAGCTGTATGAAATCGTGAACAAATACCGCCCGGAAATCCTGTGGTCTGATGGAGATGGAAATGCTCCTGACACCTACTGGAACAGCACCGGCTTCCTGGATTGGCTCTATAACCACAGGTACTGACGGGCCTGTGTACACAGGTGAACAATGGCTTGTACCAATGTGAACCCCTCTCACCTGGCAGGAACTAGGCCTGGACGGGAAGTTAAAGTAAGGGTACTGACTACCCCTGCCCTAATCCCTTTCCCAATTCTGATCCCATGGCCTTTCCCTCTCTGATTTCACTCCCCACTCTGATTAATAGGTAATCAGTGAGGGAATCCAGGGTATGTGGAGAAGGCGGGAAAGTGGAGTTAGAACATAGAACATAGAACAGTACAGCACAGAACAGGCCCTTCGGCCCTCAATGTTGTGCCGAGCAATGATCACCCTACTCAAACCCACAAATCCACCCTATACCCGTAACCCAACAACCCCCCCCCCCCCCTTAACCTTACTTTTTAGGACACTACGGGCAATTTAGCATGGCCAATCCACCTAAACCGCACATCTTTGGACTGTGGGAGGAAACCGGAGCACCCGGAGGAAACCCACGCACACACGGGGAGGACGTGCAGACTCCGCACAGACAGTGACCCAGCCGGGAATCGAACCTGGGACCCTGGAGCTGTGAAGCATATATGCTAACAACCATGCTACCGTGCTGCCCCCTAAATTGAGGATTATATCAGATCAGTTATGACCTCATTGAATGACTTGGAGGGGCAGAGTGGCCCTCTTCTACTCCTGGGTCTTATGGTCCTCTGGCCTTGCCTCTGATCGTGTGGCCTTCCCCCTTCAAACCCATTACTTCCTGTCAGGTCTTGATGCTAAATCTGCTCTTTTAACCAGCGGAATAGCAGAAAGAAGGCAGTGGAGTCCTGATAGAGCCTTCCCTGCCATGGCCTTCACTCCTCCCCATCACATCCCTTCCCTGCCATGGCCTTCACTCCTCCCCATCACATCCCTTCCCTGCCATGGCCTTCACTCCTCCCCATCACATCCCTTCCCTGCCATGGCCTTCACTCCTCCCCATCACATCCCTTCCCTGCCATGGCCTTCACTCCTCCCCATCACATCCCTTCCCTGCCATGGCCTTCACTCCTCCCCATCACATCCCTTCCCTGCCATGGCCTTCACTCCTCCCCATCACATCCCTTCCCTGCCATGGCCTTCACTCCTCCCCATCACATCCCTTCCCTGCCATGGCCTTCACTCCTCCCCATCACATCCCTTCCCTGCCATGGCCTTCACTCCTCCCCATCACATCCCTTCCCTGCCATGGCCTTCACTCCTCCCCATCACATCCCTTCCCTGCCATGGCCTTCACTCCTCCCCATCACATCCCTTCCCTGCCATGGCCTTCACTCCTCCCCATCACATCCCTTCCCTGCCATGGCCTTCACTCCTCCCCATCACATCCCTTCCCTGCCATGGCCTTCACTCCTCCCCATCACATCCCTTCCCTGCCATGGCCTTCACTCCTCCCCATCACATCCCTTCCCTGCCATGGCCTTCACTCCTCCCCATCACATCCCTTCCCTGCCATGGCCTTCACTCCTCCCCATCACATCCCTTCCCTGCCATGGCCTTCACTCCTCCCCATCACATCCCTTCCCTGCCATGGCCTTCACTCCTCCCCATCACATCCCTTCCCTGCCATGGCCTTCACTCGTCCCCATCACATCCCTTCCCTGCCATGGCCTTCACTCCTCCCCCATCACATCCACAGCACAGTCAAGACAACTGATGGAAACGAGGGATCTACCTGTCGTCCCGGACTTGCACTCTGCTGGTTTACCTCCAGTTTCTATGTTCATGCTGCTAAGTATGAGGCACCACAATAAACTAGCGTTACCGAGAATTTATTATGACCCTAGGCCAGACCCAACAGTGGCTGGGATACGGGACAGAAACCCCCATATTTTATTTTAATTTTGTAAGGTTGTGAGGAAGGGATATCCCGCTGCAGGAGTGATTCCACACACAAATAGGGATATGGTAAATTAAATCAAACTTTATTACTAACACGGCATTAAAATATCTGGAACGTCATGCAAGAAACTGGTTACAATTGCTCCTTAAAGAATGCTAATTAATACAGTGAATACAATACCCTTAACTGCTATCTTTATTCCCACTCCAACAACAAAGATAAAAAAGCATCTCAGTTGTCAATCCACTCTCAAATCATTGGCACTCAGGAATTCTTGCTTTATAGTTCAATGAGGAAGATCTGTGCTGTACTGTTCTATGTTCTATGTTCTATCAATCCTTTGACACTGTTTTAAAGACAAGATCTGACTCCTCTCAGAACAATGCAGAAACTCTGGCTGTTTATCTCCAGTAGATGCTCCTCAGCTGGTTTGTCCACCTTTCCAACCACATGCTCTTCTGTCTGCAGACAGATCTTTTACCTGAACTGTGGTGAGAGCAAACTGCTCGACTTCTGGTCACAGCTTCACTTTGATCACAACTGAACTGCTTTCTGAAAAATACCTGATGCCTTAGCTCCGCCCAGCAATGACATCATCTCACCAAGCTGAATAATTAACTCCACAGGGAGTTCCCTTAATCAAAACAACATTCCATTACCCCAAGCTTTTTAACAATGGTTAATATGCACCCCTTGGCTCCCAATCATTCAAACCAAGATTATTTTAAAACATTACTGCGACAGTCAGGTTACCAAATACTATAATATAAGCCATCCAAAATCCCAACGTTCATCACACATTGCATCACATGATAATTCCTGGCAGCCAGAAATGGGTCAACATTCACCTTTGGGTAAAATGAATGAAGGCTTTTGACAGGAGAAAGGGCTGAAACAGCAGGAGAATCACTATTGGCTCAAAGGACTTTATTTCTCCAAAGTAATGTCACATCATCATTGTTGTTGTTTTTGGGCTATCTGTTTACTGGAACCCAGATTCTGATATTTATCACACTTTTGCTCTTAAGTTTGTAACAGGACTCTGCAGCTGACACTCGAATCACGGTGCAGCACGATGGCGCAGTGGTTAGCACTGCTGCCTCACAGCGTCAAGGACCCAGGTTCAATTCCGGCCTTGGGTGACTGTCTGTGCGGAGTTTGCACGTTCTCCCCGTGACTGCGTGGGTTTCCTCCGGGTGCTCCGGTTTCCGCCTACAGTCCAAAGATGTGCAGGTTAGGTGGATTGGCCATGCTAAATTGACCCCTAGTGTCCAGGGATGTGCAGGTTAGGTGACAGGGATGAATAGGTTACAGGGTGATTGCATTTTGGTGGGGGCTGGACCTGGGTGGAGTGCTCTTTCCAAGGGCTGGTGCAGCCTCGATGGGCCGAATGGCCTCCTCCTGCACTGTAGGGATTCCACAAATTCTGTGAAGCAGTCTCTCCCCCGCTCCCCTCACCCCACCCTCCTCCCCTGAGCTTCACTACCCACCTATTACTGCACTGAGCAACCCAAGGCCTCGGCCAATGATCCAGAGAAAGGGGAGCTCAGTTTATTAAAAGCTAAAACTGGACAGTACAGCACAGAATGAAGACACTCGGCCCATCAAGTCAGTCTGTTCCGGCTATTTGAAGGCCAATCCAGATAGTCCACTCACCCCCCCCCCCCCCTCTCCCCCCCCCCCCCCCCCCCTACTACTTGTCCTGCCACAAATCGTTATCCAAATTTATGATAAGAATCTGGCGTCAGTAAATGAATCTGTTGGATGACTGTAAAATCTGAATTAGTTCATTCATTTAGTTTTTTAGGGTGAGGAGTGTTGTATATAAAACGTCTGAGCCCTTTGATGTTAATCCCTGCTCCGTTACTGTTATTCCAGCCCGGTTCGGGACACGGTTGTAACCAATGACCGCTGGGGATATGGCACAATCTGTAAACATGGCGGCTTCTACACATGTGCCGATCGGTATAATCCAGGCCACCTCCTGGCCCACAAGTGGGAGAATTGCATGACCCTGGACAGCAAATCCTGGGGATACAGGAGAGAGGCAAAGCTGAGTGATTATCTTCCAATAGAGCAACTGGTGAAGGTAAAACCTACCCCTCTGCCTCTCTGTCTGTCCGTCACTCCTCAAATTCACCTCGGATGTCTGGCTCTCGCTGGAGTTCAGAAGAATGAAGGAGGATCTCCTAGAAACTTATAAAATACCAACAGGACTATTCAGGGTAGATGCAGGAAGGACGTTCTCCTGATGGTGGGGGGGGGAGTCCAGAATGAGGGGTCACTGTCTGAGGATACCGGGTAAACAGGGGGCTGGTTTAGCTCACTGAGTTAAATCGCTGGCTTTTAAAGCAGGCCAGCAGCACGGTTCGATTCCCGTACCAGCCTCCCCGGACAGGCGCCAGAATGTGGCGACTAGGGGCTTTT
This sequence comes from Scyliorhinus canicula, assembly GCF_902713615.1. Taxonomy (NCBI): domain Eukaryota; kingdom Metazoa; phylum Chordata; class Chondrichthyes; order Carcharhiniformes; family Scyliorhinidae; genus Scyliorhinus; species Scyliorhinus canicula. The sequence goes on from NC_052146.1 coordinate 306,929,530, forward strand.
CACAGTAACTTCATTGAAGCCGACTCAGCGATTTTCAATTTCAATTTCAATTTAGGACTGAGATGAGGAGAAATTTCTTTACCCAGAGAATGGAGAGCTGTGGAATTGTCTGCCGCAGAAAGCAATTGAGGCCAAAACATGGTAGGTTTTCAAGAAGCAGTTAGATGGAGCACTTGGGGCTGAAGGAATCAAAGGATATGGGGGGAAGTGGGAAGAGGTTACTGAGTTAGATGATCAGCCATTATCCTAATGAATGACAGAACAGGCCTGAAGGGCCGAATTGCCGCCTCCTATTTTCTATATTGCTTTGTCTGCACTTTTCAGATCTGACTTAAGCTGGGAGTCTCTCTCTCTCTGCTCCTGACTTGACTGAACAGAACCCTCTTTGCAAATTTGTGTTCTTAACTCCTGGAACTGTCATTTCCTGATTTCTGACTCTTTAGCTTCTGTGACTTACTTTCTGTCTATCTGTACTGTTCGGCCGGTATTTGTAGTTTCTGTGTGAGCTGCTTCCTTCGGGGTTACCTGGTTCAAACTAAACACTTAACTCCTCATCAGTATTGGCCTCTGGTTGTTAAGCAACAGCTTAATTGTTTTTTAAACCTGTAATTGCTTTTACGTCGTAAACCCTTAATTACAATGCAAAACATTTAAAGTAAAACTAAACCGTAGACTGATAGACACCTCGTCTAACGTGAAAACAAACTGAAATCTTATTTCTTCCTGAGCTCACAGGTACAGAAACACAAATTAAGCTTAAACTAAATGTATATCTTATTTCAAACACACACAATGCAAATATAAATTACTCACACACATAGTTTTAAGGGATTTATATTTGTATTTGTAAACATGAGAAATAAGGTATAGTTTTAAGTAGGTTTCATTTAATGTTTGTGTGGAAGGGGTGGCACGGTAGCACAGTGGCTAGCACTGTTGCTTCACAGTGCCAGGGTACCAGGTTCGATTCCCGGCTTGGGTCACTGTGCGGAGTCTGCATATTCTCCTGTATGTGCGTGGGTTTCCTCCGGGTGCTCCGGTTTCCTCCCACAAGTCCTGAAAGATGGGCTGTTAGGTGAATTGGACATTCTGAATTCTCCCTCTGTGGACCCGAACAGGCGCCGGAATGTGGCGACTGGGGGCTTTTCACAGTAACTTCATTGCATTGTTAATGTAATGCAGTGACAATAATGATGATTATTCTAAAAAAACTTATTATACAAGGAAGAGTAAACCTATGGTTAAATTAATGCTCAACAAAGGTGCTTATATGTGTGGCGGGTGGTTCAATTCAAACTGTGCTTCCATTGTGCTTAGAGAAGGTTATGGTGTGAAGAATAAATAGAGACTGGCAGAAGTAGCAGTGGTTGCTTCGCGACTTTGCAACCTTTTAAGGGAGAAAGGCCTTTGAATTTAGATATTAGCATTTTGCAGTTGCAGATAGAACATTGGGGAGTAATCATCTCTCAACTCTGCCAGGAGAAGAAAAACTGGACAGGACAACAATAATAATCTTTATTAGTGTCACAATTAGGCTTATATTAACACTGCAATAGGGTGGCGTGGTGGAGCAGTGGTTAGCACTGCTGCCTCATGACGGCTTCGATCTCGGTACCGGGACAATGTCTGTCTGGAGTTTGCACATTCCGTGTCTGCGTGGCTCTCAACTCCACAACCCAAAGATGTGCAGCGTACGTAGTTTGGCCACGCTAAATTGCCCCTTAATTGGAAAAAAAAAGAATTGGGTATTCTAAAGTTATGGAATGAAAAACATTACAATTAAGTTACTGTGAAAAGCCCCGAGTCGCCATTTTGTTGCCTGTTTGGATACACTGAGGGAGAATTCAGAATGTCCAATTTACCGAACAGGCACGTCTTTCGGGACCTGTGGGAGGAAACCAGAGCACACGGAGGTACAGAAGGGTTGTCTGTAAACAGTATTCTCATTGTGAAGCGACTTGCATTGTGTCCTCCTTTCAGACCCTGGTTGAAACCGTCTCCTGTGGAGGGAATCTCCTGATGAACATCGGACCCACACACGATGGACGGATACTCCCCATCTTTGCGGAGAGGCTGAAACAGATGGGGCAGTGGCTCGAGGTAAATGGAGAAGCGATATACAATACAAAAACCTGGAGGAGGCAGAACGACACCGTCACTCCCGCTGTGTGGTAGGTTTATAAAGAAAGCAGCATGGGAGGGGATTTACACAAAATGTCACGGACAAGATGTGTCACACCTTGGTTTCAGTCATGGCTGATTGGGTAACATTCTCACTTTTCAATCAGATGGTTGTCCTTTCAAATTCCAGGACAGAGACAAGAGCACAAAATCCAGGCAGACACTCCAGTGCAGCATTGAGGGAGCGCTGCACTGTCAGAGGGTCAGTACTGAGGGAGTGCTGCACTGTCAGAGGGTCAGTACTGAGGGAGTGCCGCACTGTCAGAGGGTCAGTACTGAGGGAGTGCTGCACTGTCAGAGGGTCAGTACTGAGGGAGCGCTGCACTGTCAGAGGGTCAGTACTGAGGGAGTGCTGCACTGTCAGAGGGTCAGTACTGAGGGAGTGCCGCACTGTCAGAGGGTCAGTACTGAGGGAGTGCCGCACTGTCAGAGGGTCAGTACTGAGGGAGTGCCTCACTGTCAGAGGGTCAGTACTGAGGGAGTGCTGCACTGTCAGAGGGTCAGTACTGAGGGAGTGCCGCACTGTCAGAGGGTCAGTACTGAGGGAGTGCCTCACTGTCAGAGGGTCAGTACTGAGGGAGTGCCTCACTGTCAGAGGGTCAGTACTGAGGGAGTGCTGCACTGTCAGAGGGTCAGTACTGAGGGAGTGCTGCACTGTCAGAGGGTCAGTACTGAGGGAGTGCTGCTCTGTCAGAGGGTCAGTACTGAGGGAGTGCTGCACTGTCAGAGGGTCAGTACTGAGGGAGTGCTGCAATGTCAGAGGGTCAGTACTGAGGGAGTGCCGCACTGTCAGAGGGTCAGTACTGATGGAGTGCCTCACTGTCAGAGGGTCAGTACTGAGGGAGTGCTGCACTGTCAGAGGGTCAGTACTGAGTGAGTGCTGCACTGTCAGAGGGTCAGTACTGAGGGAGTGCCTCACTGTCAGAGGGTCAGTACTGAGGGAGTGCTGCACTGTCAGAGGGTCAGTACTGAGGGAGTGCTGCACTGTCAGAGGGTCAGTACTGAGGGAGTGCTGCACTGTCAGAGGGCCAGTACTGAGGGAGTGCTGTACTGTCAGAGGGTTAGTATTGAGGGAGTGCTGCACTGTCAGTGGGTCAGTACTGAGGGAGTGCTACACTGTCAGAGGGTCAGTACTGAGGGAGTGCTACACTGTCAGAGGGTCAGTACTGAGGGAGTGCTGCACTGTCAGAGGGTCAGTACTGAGGGAGTGCTACATTGTCAGAGGGTCAGTACTGAGGGAGTGCTGCACTGTCAGAGCGTCAGTACTGAGGGAGTGCTGCACAGTCAGAGGGTCAGTACTGAGGGAGTGCTACACAGTCAGAGGGTCAGTACTGAGGGAGTGAGCAGGGGCCATCCCAGAATGCCTTCTTGGTGCCGCTGTTTTTGCTGCCACCATGTGCAACCTGTCACAGCCGGCACTCAACCCGTCCCCCACCCACCCCCTCATTCCCCTTCTGGGGTCTGTCCTCGTTTGTGTCCCCCCCCCCCCCCCCCCCACGTGCCCCTGTGGGCCTCCCCTTACCCACACTCTATTTCCACTCTTACCCCTATTTTCTAATGTTTTCCTCTTCCCGCTTTCTGCCAGACACTCCGTCCCTCCCGGGAGCTGTGCCGCGGTCTCCCCTGCACCCGTACCACCCCCCCCCCCCCCCCGTACCGCTCTCCCACTGGTGTGGAGATCCCCCCCCCCCCCCCCCCCCCGGGAGCGATTCCTGTCTCCCCCATCAGTTGTGTTCCTCCCCGCTGATGTGGTCCCTCCCCTTCTTTGATAAGGTTTCCCATGGCAGGTTGATGGCAAAATTGAAGTCGTATGGGGTTCAGGGTGTACTAGCTAGATGGACAAAGAACTGGCTGGGCAACAGGAGACAGAGAGTAGTGGTGGAAGGGAGTGTCTCAAAATGGAGAAGGGTGACTAGTGGTGTTCCACAGGGATCCGTGCTCGGACCACTGTTGTTTGTGATCTACACAAATGACCTGGAGGAAGGTATAGGTGGTCTGATTAGCAAGTTTGCAGATGATACTAAGATTGGTGGAGTTGCAGATAGCGAGGAGGACTGTCAGAGAATACAACAAAATATAGATAGATTGGAGTGTTGGGCAGAGAAATGGCAGATGGAGTTCAATCCAGGCAAATGCGAGGTGATGCATTTTGGAAGATCAAATTCAAGAGCGGACTATATGGTCAATGGAAGGTCCTGGGGAAAATTGATGTACAGAGAGACCTGGGAGTTCAGGTCCATTGTACCCTGAAGGTGGCAACGCAGGTTGATAGAGTGGTCAAGAAGGCATACAGCATGCTTGCCTTCATCGGACGGGGTATTGAGTACAAGAGTTGGCAGGTCATGTTACAGTTGTATAGGACTTTCGTTAGGCCACATTTGGAATACTGCGTGCAGTTCTGGTCGCCACATTACCAGAAGGATGTGGATGCTTTAGAGAGGGTGCAGAGGAGGTTCACCAGGATGTTGCCTGGTATGGGGGGTACTAGCTATGAAGAAAGGTTGAGTAAATTAGAATTGTTTTCGTTGGCAAGGCGGAGGTTGAGGGGGGACCTGATTGAGGTATACAAAATTATGAGAGGTATGGACAGGGTGGATAACAACAAGCTTTTTCCAAGAGTGGGGGTGTCAGTTACAAGGAGTAACGATTTCAAGGTGAGAGGGGGAAAGTTTAAGGGAGATGTGCGTGGAAAGGTTTTTACGCAGAGGGTGGTGTGTGCCTGGAACGCTTTACCAGCAGAGGTGGTAGAGACGGGCACGATAGCATCATTTAAGAGGCATCTAGACAGATATATGAACGGGCGGCAACAGAGGGAAGTAGACCTTGGAAAATAGGAGACAGGTTTAGATAAAGGATCTGGATCGGCGCAGGTTGGAAGGGCCGAAGGGCCTGTTCCTGTGCTGTAATTTTCTTTGTTCTTTGTTCTTTCTCAGCCCTCACCTGTTCCATGAACCTCTCCGCTCTCATCCCTTCCTTCCAGTACCCGGACTCTAAGCTAGGCCGAAAGCGAGGCAGTTCTGTCCTGTGCAAATACCTTTGTCTTTAAAGCGAGTTTGCCTTCAGTGTTGGCGCTGTTGCTGCGGCCTTCCCTGCCCGTGTCCACGCACAGCCCTGCCCTCCTTGGCCAGCACAGAGAAATAGAATTCCTGCCCCTGGAAGGTTATGCACAGTTTGTCCGGGTATAGCATTTCCAAACCACACCCCACTCTTGTGCAGGGTCACCTTGGTTGCGGTAGATTTGACGCGGCGCTTGGCCAGGTCTGTCCCATTGTCTCGACTCGGATTGAATGGTCTTCCCACTGGCAAGGCCGAGTGTGCCCTGCCCAGTTCAGGATCTCCTTCTGACCCTGGTATCGGTGCAACTTTGCTATTACGTCCTTTGGCCATTCCCTGCTTTAGGTTTGGGCTGGAGTGAGCTATGGGCTCTGTCTACACCCGGGGAGTTTGGGAAAGCTGTCCCACCCCACCAGGTTACCCAACACCTGGGCCACATAGTCCTTGTGGTTCCTGCCCTCAATGTCCTCCGGCAGGCCCATAATTCAGAGGTTCTGGTGGCATGTCTGGGTCTCCTGGTCCAGGTCCTCCACCTCCCCCTTCAGTGCCCCTTGCGTTGCCGCCAACCTCGCTACTTCTGTTTTCAGGGAGACGATTCGGTCACTCTGGTTGGTTGCCGCTTTTCTGGGTCCCTGATTGTTGCCCCCTGTGCTTCCAGTCTCTCTCTGTTTTATCCAATGCCACCTTGAAGGGGGGCCGGGGCGTCCGTGACTGCCACCTTCACCGTTGCCATCATTTCCGGCTTGGTGGCATCTCGGAATCGGGAGGTCCATCCATTCGATTATCGGTGGACAGTCTGGCGTGGGTCCCGGTCGCCCAGCCCGCACGGGTGTGGCCGGCCCTGACTCACTCCTCGTGTTCGCCGTCATCCCATTCCTCCTCCTTCAGGCTTTTGCCGGCTCTGCCATCCTTTGTGGGGTCCGGGAATTATTGCCGGGCATTTCTTGGTAGTTGCGGTAGTGTTGAGGGGGGGTCAGTATTTAACAGGTTTGGTGGGCTATTTTTGTGCTAGATATGGCGATTTTCTGAGTTCCCGGTGGAGAGCTGCCTTCCCTGCATCTGCTCACCACATTCCCCTCACCGGAAGCTTCCACCAGAGCCATTCCCCCCCCCCCCCCCCCCCCCCCCCCCCCCCCCCCCCAGCACTGGGCCCACTCCGTAAGGCTCAATTCTAAAGCCAGCAGCAACAACATAAAAGTGTCCTTGAATGACATGTTAAATATTCCTTTCAGCCAATTCTCTCTCCCAGCATTTTGATCTGCTTATTTTTCACATGAAAAGGAGGGAATTTAGCCCCTTAAATTCCTTAAACACATACCCGCCTTTTCCCGTCTACCTGAATAAGAATAAGAATCTTTATTGTCACAAGTAGGCTTACATTTACACTGCAGTGAAGTTACTGTGAAACGACCCTAGTCGCCACATTCCAGCGCCTGTTCGGGTACACTGAGGGAGAATTCAGAATGTCCAATTCACCTAACAGCACGTCTTTTGGGGTTTGTGGAGCACCCAAAGGAAACCCACGCAGACACGGGGAGAACGTGCAGACTCCGCACAGACAGTGACCCAAGCCGGGAATCGAACCTGGTACCCTGGCGCTATGAAGCAACAGTGCTAACCACTGTGCTACCGTGGTCTTGCCGATGGCTCCTCAGCATCCTTTCCCATTCTTACTGTGTGAGATCAGTTGCTGTTAAAACAGTTCCTGAACATGGATTATGTCTTTTGCCAGGTACACGTCTGCGGCTGAGGAGGGAGTGGTTTATGCAATATTCCTCGCCTGGCCAGAACTGGGATTTCTGGCCCTTGGTGCTCCCAATGTTACAGCAGGGAAAACAAAGGTTTGAATTATTTAACAATACATCAGCAAGTGATACCTGATTAACCACAGCTCAGTCCAAGTTCCATATCATTGTGTTTATAATGGTGTATCATTTTTATTAATAAGGTCAACCTTGTTGGATACCCTGAGCCTCTGCAATGGGAGATGTTTGGACACCAGGGACTGCTGGTAATGCTGCCCAGAGTCAACATCAGACAACTACCCTGTCAGTGGGCTTGGACGCTGAAACTCAGTAACACATTTTGATGAGATCGAGCAGTATCGAATGACAATCTGCAAGGACTATTGCACTAAATGGCTGATGTCTCTGCAATTGGACAATCTTCATTGCTTTTCTTTTTCACTTGCTTTGTTTAACCTTTTACTTTGGACCTTAGAAATTTCAGTTACTGAAAAAAATTGTAGTTGTAGCAGATGTTGATAATTATTTTGTTGGTGCAGTGAAGAGGATGCACAATTAACCTTTTTAATCTCTCCTTCCTTATTCCTATCCGCAAGGATATAAAATCTCACACTCACCTTGATAGATCTGGATGCAATTGGTTCATCGTCAAGTTAATAATCATCATTTTCAGTAGTGTCACAAGTAAGCTTACATGAACACTGCAATGAAGTTACTGTGAAAATGTGGCAAACTGTTGTCGGGCACTGTATGGTGGCTACATTGTTAACTGTGTCTCGTCTTAGATTCCAAAGTCAGTGTGGGTCTGACCAGGGAGGAGGGCTCTTTTTGGGAAGCAAAACTTCCGAAGTTAATTTTGTCAAGGGCTCCTTTTTGATTTTTGGAGCTCATTTTTGAATTTTGGGGGCTGCTTTTTTAGATACAAAAGTGCAAGTTTTCAAATCCATTCATTTGAAAATATGGGTTTCTGCCAATGCACGAGTCTGGAATTTCTACACACAAGTCTATACCCTTCTCCTACTTGTTGGTACAGGTAGACGTCTTGCAAAACCAGGTCTCCATGTCATGGCTTCTTGTTGGTGCACAGGTTATTTGATCTTGTTGTGACTGCTGATGGCTATCTCTCTCCCTCTCGCTCTCCCTCTCTCGCTCTCTCTCTCTCTTGCTCTCTCTCTCTCCCTCTCTCCCTCTCTCTCTCCCTCTCTCCCCCTCTCTCTCTCCCTCTCTCTCTCCCTCTCTCTCAAGTTTGTTGCCAGGGCCTTGTAGGCTACAGTGGATGGAAATTGACGCCTTCGGTCACTCAAAGCGCTGCATACATCCCTCTCCCTCCCTGTGGCAGTGCGGGTAGAGAGGCATCGCACTCTTAATAAAGGCAAATTACTGCGGACGCTGGAATCTGAAACCAAAGAGAAAATACTGGAAAATCTCAGCAGGTCTGGCAGCATCTATAGGGAGAGAAAAGAGCTGACATTTCGAGTCCAGATGACCCTTTGTCAAAACTAAGTTTCTCTGTTAGTTTCTATGCTAGCGTCTGTGTTAGTTTCTCTGCTGTTTGACCTTTCACACCTTTTTTTCTCTCTGGGGACTGCCATTAGCACTTTTCCCCCCTTGGTTTCTGTGGCTCTCAGCACTCTGTTCCCTTGGTTTCTGTGGCTATTAGCACTCTGTTCCCTTGGTTTCTGTGGCTCTCAGCACTCTGTTCCCTTGGTTTCTGTGGCTCTCAGCACTCTGTTCCCTTGGTTTCTGTGGCTCTCAGCACTCTGTTCCCTTGGTTTCTGTGGCTATTAGCACTCTGTTCCCTTGGTTTCTGTGGCTATTAGCACTCTGTTCCCTTGGTTTCTGTGGCTCTCAGCACTCTGTTCCCTTGGTTTCTGTGGCTTTCAGCACTCTGTTCCCCTGGTTTCTGTGGCTATTAGCACTCTGTTCCCTTGGTTTCTGTGGCTATTAGCACTCTGTTCCCTTGGTTTCTGTGGCTCTCAGCACTCTGTTCCCTTGGTTTCTGTGGCTATTAGCACTCTGTTCCCTTGGTTTCTGTGGCTATTAGCACTCTGTTCCCTTGGTTTCTGTGGCTCTCAGCACTCTGTTCCCTTGGTTTCTGTGGCTATCAGCACTCTGTTCCCCTGGTTTCTGTGGCTATTAGCACTCTGTTCCCTTGGTTTCTGTGGTTATTAGCACTCTGTTCCCTTGGTTTCTGTGGCTCTCAGCACTCTGTTCCCTTGGTTTCTGTGGCTTTCAGCACTCTGTTCCCCTGGTTTCTGTGGCTATTAGCACTCTGTTCCCTTGGTTTCTGTGGCTATTAGCACTCTGTTCCCTTGGTTTCTGTGGCTCTCAGCACTCTGTTCCCTTGGTTTCTGTGGCTATCAGCACTCTGTTCCCCAGGTTTCTGTGACTATGACTCATCTTTCATTCTCTCATCCCACAGTATAAATATTTCCCACTTTCTAAGTATTTTAGCTTTGGTGGTGGGCAGACCTTTCAGCATTTTGAATGTTTCACTCGCCACTTCATGCATTTTGAACCTTGGGTTTGATCCAAACACAGAGCAAGTGGAAGGCGAATTGCGTTGACCTGGTGGGTGAGTGCAAAGGTCAGAGGGGCAGTACTTTCAGATAATAGTTCAAAACAAGTAGAAGCACATCGACCTCTCCATCGTCCAATATTCTGTTCCATTGTCAGGCAGGTAGGTATAGAACATACATTACAGAAGGAGCACTGTATACATCAGGCAATCGGAGCCAAAACACACAAGGCTCATTTTTACCCCCATGAACACTGATTCAACAACAATATCATGAACCTTTTTACAGCAACTTTAACTTCGTAAAATGTCCCAATGTGTTTCACGGGAGCAAAATCAACCAAAATATGAAATCAAGAATATAAGGCGATGCTAGGATCTAACAAGAGGTGAGAGGTGGACGTGCTTTGAGAGTCAGAAAACTGAAGGAAAGGCTGCCAAAAGTGATGGAAATCAGGCTGCCCAGGAAACAGGATGAGGGGAACACGGATAACTCGGAGGGTGGAGAAGATTCCAGAGATGGAGAGGGGTGGGGCCACGGAGAGATTTGAAAAGGAAGTGGAGAATTTTAAAACTGCGGTATTACTGGACCGGGAGCCGGTGTCGGCCAGTCAGCCAAGTGGTGTAGGGTGAAGTGGATTTGGTGCAGGCCAGGATCCAGGCAGCAGAGTTCTGAATGTGCTCTGGTTTATGGAGGGTGGTAGGTGGGTGGCCAACCAGGGGAGTGTTGGATTAATCAACGCCAGAGGTGACAAAGGCTTGACTGTGGGTTTCAGCAGTTGATGAGGTGAGGCAGGGATAGAGTCGGGCGATGTTACTGCGGGGGGGGTTTGTACAAATTTTCACCAACTCTCAATTTGAGTAATCAAAATGAGAATAAATGTCAAGTAAATAAGTGGCTGGTCGTTTATTTACTAGCAATGTTTGTGTTATTATTTAAGAGTCTGTGTTATTTAAACCGGGTGAATCGCAGACATAATGATTAGTTGTTTACATGTACATTCTGCCTCATACCCCCATGATTTATGGGCCTGGATTTGTCTCGGCATCTGAATGAATGTCTGTGCTCCTGTGCTTGATAACGGCCAGCATTTACACAGAATCCTAGTGTTGCTCCCAACAACTTATAGTTATATAGTGTCTTTCAACGTAAGGAAGGCTATTAACGTAATCACAGACACATTATTAAGCACAGTCTGACATCGAACCACAAAAAGAGACATTTGCTCAGTTGAGCTGAAGCTGGGTGAGAGAGGCTGTCGGGCGAGAGAGGCTGTCGGGCGAGTCTGCAAGGAGGCAGGGAGGCGGAGAGGGGTAGGGAGGGTGACCCAGAGCTGAGGGCCCAAGCAGCTGAAGACTGGCCACCAATGTTAGCACAATGAAAAGCCAAGCAGAAGAAGCCAGGATTAGAGGAGAGCAGATCGCTTGCAGGGTTGTGGGGTTGGAGATTACAGACCGAGGGAGGGGGCGAGGCCATGGAGGGGTTTGAAAACAAGGCATTGCCTGACCAGCAGAGAGCATAGGGCAGCGAGCACCGGGGTAATGGGTGAACAGGACTTGATGCAAGTTAAAACCTGGGCAGCAGAGTTTAGGATGACCTGTTTACAGAGGGAAGGATATGTGAGAGCTGCTAGGAGAGCATTGGAACAGTCAAGGCCAGAGGTAACAAAGGAATGAGTCTGGATTTCAGCAGCAAATAAATGTTAAGCTCCGATGTTAACTCTGTAATAAGAACTGGGAATCCCTTCCCCAACACAAAACAGTGCCACCTGTATCCCCTTTATATACTGGTGCAGTCTATTAAATAATAAGTGCAATCTATTAAACAATTACAACCTCAATTCCAACTTAACTTTAGGGGACGTCATTCTCTACTAACAATAAGCAGGGACAGACAAAAGTTAAGAAAACTCCTTTGAAAAGAAAGGTCCATCGGGGTGGCACAGTGGTTAGCACTGCTGCCTCACGATGCCGAGGACCTGGGTTCGATCCCCGCCCCGGGTCACTGTGCGTATGGAGTTTGCACATTCTCCCCGTGTCTGCATGGGTCTCACCCCCCACAACCCAAAGATGTGCAGGCTAGGTGGATTGGCCACGTTAAATTGCTCCTTAATTGGAAAACAAAATTGGGTACTCCAAATTCACTTAAAAAAGAAAAGAAAGGTACCCAGTCCTTCACCCTCATCCAGCCATTGGCGAACTGAGACACACACATGGAGAGTCGTAGATCTGGTCAGAGAAAGAGTTGGTCTGGGATGCAAGGGCCGCTTCAGTTACTAGGCAGTGAGGTCAGGCTAGGGAAGAATACAGCCAGGCCTCCTGGTCAGTACCAAGTGACCCCTGTCACAGCTGCTAACTCAGAGCTGAGGACAGAATCTGCTTCAGCTACAATGACTCCAGCATTTAAACAGCACATCAACACCCACTGTCTTGGCCAAGGCATGAAGCATGATCGGCTGAGAGAGCTGGTCGAAGCTGCCATCATCAAGAACTACCTTCAGAAGTGGATCAGTAACTTCAGAAGAGAAAGGGAATATTTGATGCTGTTCTGCCTCTTTGCGATGTCGCTGGTGTGAGCCAGACATGTGATCCTGTCCAGGGCCTGGGGCTAGTTAATTGGCAGTGATTGGGTGCCCCCTTGGGGACAGGTTGGGAACAGTTTGGATCCTACTGGACAAGTCCCCAATTGAGTTCAAAGCCCAGTAAGTTGGAGGCAGCCCCATGGCTGGTGGGATGATGGAGTCAGTGAGGTCTCCTATAATTCCACCCCCTGTTCCTCAAGCTGAAGGTGACAGAGGGTCACTGCTGCAGTCAGAGCTCCTCCTGAGGAAGGGCTCTGCACTCGCCGACAGCGCTGCTCAGGCAACTGTGGCCACTGTTCATATTAAACTGAGGGAGTGCTGCACTGTCTGAGGGTCAGTACTGAGGGAGTGCCGCACTGTCAGAGGGTCAGTACTGATGGGGTGCTGCACTGTCAGAGGGTCAGTACTGATGGAGTGCTGCACTGTCAGAGGGTCAGTACTGAGGGAGTGCTGCACTGTCAGAGGGTCAGTACTGAGAGAGTGCTGCACTGTCAGAGGGTCAGTACTGAGGGAGTGCTGCACTGTCAGAGGGTCAGTACTGAGGGAGTGCTGCACTGTGAGAGGGTCAGTACTGAGGGAGTGCTGCACTGCCAGAGAGTCAGTACTGAGGGAGTGCCGCGCTGTCAGAGAGTCAGTACTGAAGGAGTGCCGCACTGTCAGAGTCAGTACTGAGGAAGTGCTGCACTGTCAGAGGGTCAGTACTGAGGGAGCACTGCACTGTCAGAGGGTCAGTACTGAGGGAGTGCCGCACTGTCAGAGGGTCAGTACTGAGGGACTGCTGCACTGTTAGAGGGTCAGTACTGAGGGAGTGCCGCACTGTCAGAGGGTCAGTACGGAGGGAGTGCTGCACTCTCAGAGGGTCAGTACTGAGGGAGTGCTGCACTGTCAGAGGGTCAGTACTGAGGGAGTGCTGCACTGTCAGAGTGTCAGTACTGAGGGAGTGCTGCACTGTCAGAGGGTCAGTACTGAGGGAGCACTGCACTGTCAGAGGGTCAGTACTGAGGGAGTGCCGCACTGTCAGAGGGTCAGTACTGAGGGACTGCCTCACTGTCAGAGGGTCAGTACTGAGGGAGTGCCTCACTGTCAGAGGGTCAGTACTGAGGGAGTGCCTCACTGTCAGAGGGTTAGTACTGAGGGAGTGCTGCACTGTCAGAGGGTCAGTACTGAGGGAGTGCTGCACTGTCAGAGTGTCAGTACTGAGGGAGTGCTGCACTGTCAGAGCGTCAGTACTGAGGGAGTGCTGCACTGTCAGAGGGTCAGTACTGAGGGAGTGCCGCACTGTCAGAGGGTCAGTACTGAGGGAGTGCTGCACTGTCAGAGGGTCAGTACTGAGGGAGTGCTGCACTGTCAGAGGGTCAGTACTGAGTGAGTGCTGCACTGCCAGAGGGTCAGTACTGAGGGAGTGCCGCACAGTCAGAGGGTCAGTACTGAGGGAGTGCCGCACTGTCAGAGGGTCAGTACTGAGGGAGTGCTGCACTGTCAGAGGGTCAGTACTGAGGGAGTGCTGCACTGTGAGAGGGTCAGTACTGAGGGAGTGCTGCACTGCCAGAGAGTCAGTACTGAGGGAGTGCCGCGCTGTCAGAGAGTCAGTACTGAAGGAGTGCTGCACTGTCAGAGGGTCAGTACTGAGGGAGTGCTGCACTGTCAGAGGGTCAGTACTGAGGAAGTGCTGCACTGTAGAGGGGCAGTACCGAGGGAGTGCTGCGCTGTCAGGGGGTCAGTACTGAGGGATTGCTGCACTGTCAGAGTGTCAGTACTGAGGGAGTGCCGCACTGTCAGAGGGTCAGTACTGAGGGAGTGCTGCACTGTCAGAGGGTCAGTGCTGAGGGAGTGCTGCACTGTCAGAGTGTCAGTACTGAGGGAGTGCTGCACTGTCAGAGGGTCAGTACTGAGGGAGCGCCGCACTGTCAGAGGGTCAGTACTGAGGGAGTGCCACACTGTCAGAGGGTCAGTACTGAGGGAGTGCTGCACTGTCAGAGGGTCAGTACTGAGGGAGTGCCGCACTGTCAGAGGGTCAGTACTGAGGGAGTGCTGCACTGTCAGAGGGTCAGTACTGAGGGAGTGCTGCGCTGCCAGAGGGGCAGTACTGAGGGAGTGCAGCACTGTCAGAGGGTCAGTACTGAGGGAGTGCCGCACTGTCAGAGGGTCAGTACTGAGGGAGTGCTGCACTGTCAGAGGGTCAGTACTGAGGGAGTGCTGCGCTGCCAGAGGGGCAGTACTGAGGGAGTGCTGCACTGTCAGAGGGTCAGTACTGAGGGAGTGCTGCACTGTCAGAGGGTCAGTACTGAATGAGTGCTGCAGTCAGAGGCAACCTTGTCAGTGACGCCGCTTTGCTGCAGATAGAGAAACGTTTGTGTCGTGATGATGATAACGGCTGGGAAGAGAGGTACAGTACAGAATCCTGGGGAGAGCAGATGGCCAGAACTGAATGTTGGAGATGTGATGATACATTATGAATTAAAATAGCTCTATCGTTGCATCGTATTTGGGGATTAAAAACTCCTCATGCAGAGCTTTCTGTGAGGAGGTACAACAAATAGCAGAAGGTCTAAAACCAGCTTGTAATTGGTGAAGGGACAAATGGCCTTTCAACATATATATGCCCAAATTATATATTGTTATATATATTATTGAATATATTTAACATTGAATTCTGATTCTATCATGGGCCTGGATTGAATCCAAAATTGCTTTTAGATTTTTTCATTTGACTTCACAAGTCTGACTCATCAATATCATTCGTACAGGCTGAGACATCCTGTATCTGTAATGGCCGTGTTACTGAGGCTCAGACATCCTGTATCTGTAACGGCCGTGTTACTGAGGCTCAGACATCCTGTATCTGTAACGGCCGTGTTACTGAGGCTCAGACATCCTGTATCTGTAATGGCCGTGTTACTGAGGCTCAGACATCCTGTATCTGTAACGGCCGTGTTACTGAGGCTCAGACATCCTGTATCTGTAACGGCCGTGTTACTGAGGCTCAGACATCCTGTATCTGTAACGTCAACGTTACTGAGACTCAGACATCCTGTATCTGTAACGGCCGTGTTACTGAGGCTCAGACATCCTGTATCTGTAACGGCCGTGTTACTGAGGCTCAGACATCCTGTATCTGTAACGGCCGTGTTACTGAGGCTCAGACATCCTGTATCTGTAACGTCAACGTTACTGAGGCTGAGACATCCTGTATCTGTAACGGCCGTGTTACTGAGGCTCAGACATCCTGTATCTGTAACGTCAACGTTACTGAGGCTCAGACATCCTGTATCTGTAACGGCCGTGTTACTGAGGCTCAGACATCCTGTATCTGTAACGGCCGTGTTACTGAGGCTCAGACATCCTGTATCTGTAATGGCCGTGTTACTGAGGCTCAGACATCCTGTATCTGTAACGGCCGTGTTACTGAGGCTCAGACATCCTGTATCTGTAACGGCCGTGTTACTGAGGCTCAGACATCCTGTATCTGTAACGGCCGTGTTACTGAGGCTCAGACATCCTGTATCTGTAACGGCCGTGTTACTGAGGCTCAGACATCCTGTATCTGTAACGGCCGTGTTACTGAGGCTCAGACATCCTGTATCTGTAACGGCCGTGTTACTGAGGCTCAGACATCCTGTATCTGTAACGGCCGTGTTACTGAGGCTCAGACATCCTGTATCTGTAACGGCCGTGTTACTGAGGCTCAGACATCCTGTATCTGTAACGGCCGTGTTACTGAGGCTCAGACATCCTGTATCTGTAACGGCCGTGTTACTGAGGCTCAGACATCCTGTATCTGTAACGTCAACGTTACTGAGGCTCAGACATCCTGTATCTGTAACGTCAACGTTACTGAGGCTCAGACATCCTGTATCTGTAACGTCAACGTTACTGAGGCTCAGACATCCTGTATCTGTAACGTCAACGTTACTGAGGCTCAGACATCCGGTATCTGTAATGGCCGTGTTACTGAGGCTCAGACATCCTGTATCTGTAACGGCCGTGTTACTGAGGCTCAGACATCCTGTATCTGTAACGGCCGTGTTACTGAGGCTCAGACATCCTGTATCTGTAATGGCCGTGTTACTGAGGCTCAGACATCCTGTATCTGTAACGGCCGTGTTACTGAGGCTCAGACATCCTGTATCTGTAACGGCCGTGTTACTGAGGCTCAGACATCCTGTATCTGTAATGGCCGTGTTACTGAGGCTCAGACATCCTGTATCTGTAACGTCCGTGTTACTGAGGCTCAGACGTCCTGTATCTGTAATGGCCGTGTTACTGAGGCTCAGACATCCTGTATCTGTAATGGAAGTATTACTCAGGCTCAGGATTCAGAACAACTGTTATAATTTTGCATTTGATTTCTACATTGCTTTGATTGGCTTCCCAGTTTAGACAATTTCTGCTTCGCCCAGTCGCAACATCACTGCTCCATGTCCGTGTGTCACTGCAGGGGAGACTGTAACTTTCACTATTCACACTGTCACTGCTCCATGTCTGTGTGTCACTGCAGGGGAGATTGTAACTTTCACTATTCACACTGTCACTGCTCCATGTCTGTGTGTCACTGCTGGGAGATTGTAACTTTCACTATTCACACTGTCACTGCTCCATGTCTGTGTGTCACTGCAGGGGAGACTGTAACTTTCACTATTCACACTGTCACTGCTCCATGTCTGTGTGTCACTGCAGGGGAGAGTTTAGCTTTCACTATTCACACTGTCACTGCTCCATGTCTGTGTGTCACTGCAGGGGAGAGTTTAGCTTTCACTATTCACACTGTCACTGTTCCATGTCCGTGTGTCACTGCAGGGGAGATTGTAACTTTCACTATTCACACTGTCACTGCTCCATGTCCGTGTGTCACTGCAGGGGAGATTGTAACTTTCACTATTCACACTGTCACTGTTCCATGTCCGTGTGTCACTGCAGGGGAGATTGTAACTTTCACTATTCACACTGTCACTGCTCCATGTCCGTGTGTCACTGCAGGGAGACTGTAACTTTCACTATTCACACTGTCACTGCTCCATGTCCATCGGTAACGCAGGGGAGATTGTAACTTTCACTATTCACACTGTCACTGCTCCATGTCTGTGGGTAACGCAGGGGAGATTGTAACTTTCACTATTCACACTGTCACTGCTCCATGTCCGTGGGTAACGCAGGGGAGATTGTAACTTTCACTATTCACACTGTCACTGCTCCATGTCTGTGGGTAACGCAGGGGAGATTGTAACTTTCACTATTCACACTGTCACTGCTCCATGTCTGTGTGTCACTGCAGGGAGATTGTAACTTTCACTATTCACACTGTCACTGCTCCATGTCTGTGGGTAACGCAGGGGAGATTGTAACTTTCACTATTCACACTGTCACTGCTCCATGTCTGTGGGTAACGCAGGGGAGATTGTAACTTTCACTATTCACACTGTCACTGCTCCATGTCCGTGTGTCACTGCAGGGGAGATTGTAACTTTCTTTGCCCAGTGGAAACTGAGAGTTAAAGATCAGGATCTTAAACTGCCGGTTTTCAGAGTTCATTTTCAGTTGCTGATTTCATGAATGTTAAGGCCCCACTAGACATGCTCCCTCGTACAGTCTCCATCTGAATTAAGTCAAGGTGAGACAAGCCATTTATCACCAGAGTTAGCCTAGTCCCAGCAAACCCAACCAAGGTTCAGTATCCATTAGAAAATCTAAAATCCTGATTGGAGTGCAAAGATATCCTCGTCTCCTTTCCTCTCCCACAACCAGCTCTTTGATTCATTCTGCCCCTGCTTTCTCGCTGCTGATCACCATGAGGAACCCATGATAACTTAATCAACAAGACTGTCTCCGTCTGATATCCCGCAGACATCAAATCTCTACCCAGTATCTCTCCTCAGCTTCTCACGAACCCCCATGAGTCTGACCAGCTGCTCCTTTTAATTTACCCCCACTAACCTCCCCATATTAACTGACATTGCACCCTCACCTCAGCCACTGTCCCCCTCTGTTTCACAACCCCTGCCATTCGGCCCTTCCACAAGGAATACTACCTGCCTTTGTCCTCACTAATTGCAATCCCATCTCCAATCACCGTTCCTCATATTTCTCCTCGGATGGCTCTCGTTTCCTGAATCCATTCTCATTTTTCTCGGGTTTCCTCTCATGAGCTGAATGGCACAGGAAAATCACCAACTATTACCCATCACTGGCTGTGTTTGGTCACCTGATTGTCCAACGAGAATTCACCCATGAACGTGCAAACATATCAATTGGGAGGAGGCCACTCGGTCCCTCGAGTCTGCCCCACCATTCAATGATTGTAACCTCAACCCCACATTCCTGCCTGTCCCAATTAACCTTTCACCCTCTTGTTAATCACGTATCTACCTGGCTCTGTCTTAAAAACAATCAAAGATTCTGCTTCCACTGTCTTTTGAGGAAGAGAGTTCCCGAGACTCACCAACCTCTGAGAGAAAATAAATTCTCCTCATCACTGCCCTAAATGGACGATGCTTTATTTTTAAACAGTGAACCCCTCGTTCAGGATGTGCTGACAGCAAAGGAAACATCGTCTCCGCATCAACCCTGTCGATATCCTCTCAGGATTGTATACAGTTCGTCACTTACTCTTCCAAACTCTACTGGATACAAACCCAAACTGTCCAACCTCATAAAACAACCTGCCCAATCCTGGCATTTGTCCAGTAAACCTTCTAACACATTTACATCCTTGCCAAATTAGGAGACCAATCCTGTACAAAATACTCCAGATGTGGTCTCACCAGTGTCTTATATAACCGAAGCATAACTTACCTACTTCTGGAATCAATTCCCATTGTAATAAACTGTAACATTCTATCAGCTGTTAGTAGCAGAGAATGAACCTCAGGAAGCTGTCCAACCACATGGGGCATCACATCTGACCGCGACACTGTGCTCGTTATTAAACAATAACCAATGGGAGGGCAGTGGCCCAGCGGTATTATCGCTGGGCTAGTAATCCAGAGTCATGCTCTGGGGACCTGGATTTGAATCCCACCATGGCAGACGGGGAAATCAGTGAACATCTGGAATTAAAAGTCAAAACAAAACCATTGTTGATTGTCCTAAAAACTAATGACCTTTAGGGAAGGAAATCTATTATCCTTGTTTGGCCGACATGTGACCCCAGATCCACAGCAATGTGGGTGACTCGTAAATTCCCGGAGGGATAAATGCCATGAAATGAATTTTAAAAACTGAGGCACATTGTTTACAGGTTCACCATAGTGACGTTTTTGTATTCCATGGTTCTATTGATGAAGTTCACTATTCCATATGCCTTTCCCCCCACTTGCTCAGCTGTTACCTTCAATGACCTGCGCACATATACCCCTGAGGCACTCTGTTCCTGCACTGGCTTTAGAATTGTATCAAGCTATAACACTTTACACTGCTCCCCATCAAATTTCACTTGTCACGTGCCTGTACATTCCACCAGCCTGTTTATTGTTACAACACCCTGAGTGAGTGTGTGGTCAATTCCAGTCCCACAGGCCCCAAAGTCCCAACATAAATGAATGAACCAATAATTGCTACATTTCCCTGAGACCATTGACTGCTCCAATGAGTTACAGGCACTAGATTTGTACAAAAAACATTTAAAAAAACTGTTGCTTTATAACAAGAGAAGAGATAAATATGTAATGGTAACAATAGAACAATGGTCTACTAATCTAATTATCCCCAACCCCATCCCACCCTCCACCCAGACACACAAGACAGAGACATGGTGGGGGTAGGGAAATGAGTGAAAATAACAGGGATTGAAAGACTGTCGGATCTTTTATTCTATCTTATAATAAGAGGTGATTGTCCGGTTGATTGGAGATGTCCAAAATACAACTTTATTGCAAGTGATTCACTTCAACACAGTACATTAGAACTAAATCAAAACTTAGAAACAAAATATTCAACTGCATGGCAAAGAGTTCATTAATCAAAAAACATAAATAAATGACCTTAAAGTAAATGAATAGAATGATTCAAGAACTCGGGGAGATAAGGACTCAGGGCCTAACCTTGAACATGAGGTCTACTCTTAAGGAAATCCTTATCTATGGTCTAGTCCCTCATTTACTCTTATTGGTTTCTAATTCGCAGCTGAGACCTCCCGGTTCATTCAAATAGCTTTCTGTCACTTTGAGGGCAATTTATTAATTAAACATTGGCCATTACCTAAGATTGACTGATATCTGTCAGGAATAATTTAGCATCGGCGAGATTGGGATTCTCACGCTCCGGCTAGCTATCAACCTTGCTGTAACTATTTAATCAATTCATCCTTATTACGACATGCACTGGAATATAATGGTCAATTCATTGTATCAAACATTTATTAAAACAAGTATCTAAATTTCTGCAGACATGAAATGACTCTAAAGTTCAATCAGTTTATTAATTATCTGAAACAATGACTATATTTTCACAGTCATGGCCTTTTGAACAATTCTATGCTCTAGCTATGCACTTAATCAATACCTAAAGACTACAATAGATCAACGAGTCAACAAATCAATAACTTATCAAAGGACATGAGCTGAATCTTTGCTGTGGAAGTGGTAGTCTTTGTAGTCTGTGATCTTCCAAGGATGGGGTGTTGAAATCGTTGCTTGGTTTGGATCTTCTAATGTTTGTCTTCAATTAGAACATGCAGGCTGTAGACTTCTCTCTGGGGAGTCACTTTCATTTGAACAACCTCCACCTAAACTGGCTCTCAGCCTCACTAAGATTACATTGGAATTCTTCACCTGAGGATTTTAAATAGGTTTTGAAACAAGTCCCTCACCCTGCAGGTGGTGCTGGACTGCATCCTTCCACACACTGAACTGACTGCAGGTAGAAAGATCTTCAACCACAGGCCATCAGTGGAGAGAAATCATATTCAGCTCCCCAGCCTTTTAATCAGAAGTGCAACTTTCAAAGGCAGGGCTGGAAATTGTTTTAATCACCAGCCTTAGCTGATAGCACCTGCTGCTTCTTAGGTTTTCACAGAACTGACAGCCATAATGGAAGCTGCCTTCTGTTCCAGCATCTTCCGAAGTGCTCTACCAATCACAATTAAAGACAGGTGTCCTGGAATTTCTGAAGAGTCAATTGGCTGCTAGCCAAGTCCATCAAAATGACATCATGGGTTTATGCCACATAGAACACTGACCTGAGGGGACTGTCTGAGTCGGTTAAAATGATACCTGTGAGAAGGGGTGCTTCAGGTTAAAACCAAAGTTTGCAGTTTGAAACACAAATCTGGAATTTAAAAGCAGCCAGCAAGACAGGAATTAAAAAGGAAAATAAGGGTCAGATCAGGAATTATCGAGTTTCTTTACACTATGTCCTGTTGAAGTCTATCACTTACCTCCTCACAGTTCACAATACATGCATGTTTTCTGTGATCTGCATCTTTTGAAATTGTGTCTTGTGAGCCTAAATCTTGGTTATAATCAAGAAGAGCAATGGCTGCAATGCGATCTCTGGGGAACCCACGGGTTTGGGATCAGATTCCAATATATATAAGGAAGACAGGTCAGATCCCAACAATTTTCAATTTGTAAAACTGTGTGGAAAGGCTACTTTGCCCCAGGAATAATTCCACTGACAGACAGGGATCTTTTATATCACAAGAAACATTATTATTAACAAAGGATTACACACAATAACACCACAGTAAACAGTTTTACAATTAACAGTTACACAATTCTTTAGATATTACAGGTCAAAAGCCACTGGTAAATAAAGTTAGCAAAGACAGGGGAGAGATTTCATGGAAGGACTGCTTGAAGAGAAAGAGAGAGAAGCCCCTTCAGGGACAGTCTGCAGATTCTTCTGTCTTTGTCAGACCAAGTAATCCTACAGCTAAAACTGCCTGTTACATACCTGGCTCCTCCCATTAATTACATCCCGTAACAGCCTTCCTGAACAGGCGCCGGAATGTGATGACTAGGGGCTTTTTACAGTAACTTCATTGAAGCCTACTCATGACAATAAGCGATTTTCATTTCATTTCATTTTTTCATCCTCTCTATGCACTCAGATCCTATGACAAGCTTATCTAAATCTAAACACAATGCATCAAATTATTGACTCTCCAGGAAAATTCCAGCAGTCATAACAATGTTCCATTTAGCATCTCTTTGTAAAGAAGTAGATGGTTGAAATCAATAATCACCTTTTATGACCCCTTAATTGCAGCCTTAGCAGACACATTGCCAGCCTGTGTGTTACACCAGGAGTTTAAAAAATATTACTGCAACAAATCTATATACCTTACCGGATTTTTAATACCATTGCAACATACATATGTATATATACAATATATATTTTAAAAATCCTACATTCCTCACATCCCACTCTATACCATCCTCCAGATTGAAAAACAATTGTTCACCACTGTTTCCTGTCACTCAGCCAACTTTGTATCCCATTTATTCTGCGGGCTTTGATTTCCCTGTCAAGCCTGTGAATTGTCGCACTGTGCACCACTTCAATCGCATAACCCTCATCAACATTCTTTTTTCCCTCATCAAACACTCAGGCAAATTATTTAAACTACTTTGGTCTTAAACAATTCCATTCAGACTTTCTTTGTTACTCATTCCATTAGTCTCTCCTGGTGGAGTGACGGGGGATTAGAGTCTGAAACCACGCTGTCTGCAGGGATCAGATACTCTCCATGGGACAGTGGAAGGAGTTGAGCTACAGATCAGCCATTAGTAATTGAAAAGTAGGAGCAATTCAAGGGGCTGAATGGCCTCCTCGGCGATGTTCACTGCTCATACCTATCTGAACTATTGCAGGAGCTGGGCTAACAGTTCTAATCCTAAATTACAGAAAGAAGTCTTCCAACACCAGGTTAAAGTCCAACAGGTTTGTTTTGAATCACTAGCTTTCGGAGCACTGCTCCTTCCTCAGGTGAATGAAGAGGAGGGTTCCAGAAACATATATATAGACAAAGTCAGAGATGAAATGAAAATGAAATGAAAATCGCTTATTGTCACGAGTAGACTTCAATGAAGTTACTGTGAAAAGCCCCTAGTCGCCACATTCCAACGCCTGTTCGGGGAGGCTGTTACGCGAATCGAACTGTGCTGCTGGCCTGCTTGCTCTGCTTTCAAAGCCAGCGATTTAGCCCAGTGTGCTAAACAGATGCAATACTATTGTACTGATTTGAAACAAACCTGGGGCTGTTTAGCTCACTGGGCTAAATCGCTGGCTTTGAAAGCAGACCAAGGCAGGCCAGCAGCACGGTTCGATTCCCGTAGCAGCCTTCCCGAACAGGCGCCGGAATGTGGCGACTAGGGGCTTTTCACAGTAACTTCATTGAAGTCTACTCGTGACAATAAGCGATTTTCATTTCATGTTGGACTTTAACCTGGTGTTGTAAGACTTCTTACTGTGCTCACCCCAGTTCAACGTCGGCATCTCCACATCACATCTAAATTACAGAGACTACACATCAAAGCAATTGACTGTCAGATGCTCTGGGACATGTGGAGAGAGGCTGGGACTCTCCTGTCCTGTCCTGTCCAGGTTGGGAGTCACTGTGGGTGGGAGGAAAAAATTGACAGACCAGCAAAATATTCATTGACTTTGGGCGCTGGAGGATTGCAGCCAGCTTAAATGCAAATCTTTGATTCACTGCTGTTGAATCCCACATGGTTTAGTATTCAGACCTCCCACAGTCACAATAATCTTTTATAAAATATTCAGATATTCTTTGGCATCGAAAAATAAAAATAGTTTTTAGCAACTTAAATAAATTAATCTGTTCCAAACATGCATGTTCAAATTAATGCCCTGCTTTCGAGTTACTTAGGGAATGCAAATGCCTTAAAAATGTTAATTTGAATTGCAGCAGCCTTCATTTCCAGCCATCTCCCACCAGAGGGCAGTGCTGCACCAGACTCTTCGCTAACTCACCACAAAAGCGCAGGGCTGCATCCTGCTCTTCCCTAATTCACCACAAGAGGGCAGTGCTGCATCCTGCTCTTCCCTCGTTCACCACAAGAGGGCAGTACAACATCCTGCTCTTAACAATAATAACACTGCAATAAAGTTACTGTGAAAATCCCCTAGTCGCCACATTCCGGCGCCTGTTCGGGTACACAGAGGGAGAATTCAGAATGTCCAATTCGCCTAACAGCACGTCTTTCGGGACTTGTAGGAGAAAACAAGAGCACCCGGAGGAAACCCACACAGACACGGGGAGAACGTGCAGACTTCGCACAGACAGTGACCCAAGCCGGGAATCGAACCTGGGACCTTGGCGCTGTGAAGCAACAGTGTTAATCACCGTGCTACCGTGCCGCCCGAGTCTACCCTAACTGCTTCCACAGTTCGCCACTAGAGGGCACTGCAGCAGCATGCTCATCTCCAATTCACCACTATCGTCACAGGATGCGATTTAACAGAAAGGTTTCTAAGTGTGGTAGCGAGCAGGGATTGCCGCTAGCTTCCGGTGCTTTACCCGGCAAGGCCGTCACTGGTATCATACGTTAGCTGGTCCACTTAATGAAGCCTCATGGGCTTCACACCGCAAATGACGGTCCTACCCATCCCCCTCTACCTCCTGCCACAAAGCCAATTTTGGATGCAATTTTCCAAATTGTCCTGTATCCCATGGGCTTTAACCTTCTTGATCAGTCGGGACCTTGTATAAACCTCACCTGGACACCTATTAACTCCTAAAGAAATTCAATCACTTTGTTAGACATGCTCTCCCCTTGACAAAGCTGTGCGACTATGTACGATTAATCTCTGCCTCTCCAAATGGCGATTAATTCTGTCCTTCAGAATTATTTCCAATAATTTCCCTCCCACTGACGTTAGACTCACTGGCCTGTAGTTACCTGATTCTTCCTTTCTTGAATAAAGGTAACACATTAGATATCCTCCAGTTCTCTGGCACCTCACCTGTGGACAGAGAGGGCAGCGCAATGCCACAGCGCTTAGCACTGCTGCTGCACAGCGTCAGGGATCCGGGTTCAATTCCGGCCTTGGGTTACCCCCTGTGCGGAGTTTGCACGTTCTCCCCATGCCGGCAGGTGTTTCCGACAGGGATTCCGGTTTTCTGCCGCAGTGGAGGTGGATTGGCCGAGTTAAATTGCCCATTAGTGTCCAAAGACGTGGGTTGGGTTTGAGGATAAGGTTAGAGGGTGGGCCGAGATAGCGCGATGTTTCAGTGGTCGGTGTAGACTTGATGGACCAAATGGCCCTCTTCGGCTCTATAGGGATTCTATGAGAGGATTTGAAAATGAAAATGAAATGAAAATCGCTTATTGTCACGAGTAGGCTTCAATGACGTTACTGTGAAAAACCCCTAGTCACCACATTCCAGCGCCTGTCCGGGGAGGCTGATACCTGGAGGCTCGTCAATTAGTGCCTTGTTTTCGCTCTCGTCTCCAACGACCTCTCTTTGTCAGGTTTCTGACAGCCCAAATTGGAGAGGAGGAGGCTGTCCGGAGAGGTTGGTACGGGAATCGAACCGTGCTGCTGGCCTGTTTGGTCTGATTTAAAAGCCAGCGATTTAGCTGAGTGAGCTAAACCAACCCCCAGAGGGCAGTGCTGCAGACTGTTCTTCCCCCAATTTGAAAGCTGATGGACGTCATTGTTTGGGTTTTCAGAAAGCTTTTGATAACTAGAAAAATAAAAGCATATTGTCATTGATCGAAGACTGATTAGCTGGCAGAAAGCAGAGAGCAGGAATAAATGGATCATTCTTTATTGGTAGGCTGTGGCTATTGGGGTACTGCAAGGAATTGGACCCCAACTGTTCACACCAAACATCAATGATTTGGACGTGGGAACCAAATGTAATGGGCTGGAGTCTCCCCCCCAACACCACGCCGAAGTTGCAGCCGGCACGGGGGCGGAGAATCCATTTCCCCGCACGGAATTGGGACCGGCGCTGATTAGCCGATTCTGCGAGCCCTGAAAAGCGTACAGCGAATACGCCGCGCTGCCAAGTCCCTACCTGGGGCCAGAGGCTCGTGACGCCATTCTCCACCCCGGCCATCCACAGTCCCGACGGCGTGGAACTAATGTGGTCCAGCCGGGCGGGATACTCACACGGAGCTGCGGACGCAGTCTGCGGGCGCCCTGGCTGGGGGCGGGCCGATTGGGGTGGGTTGGGGGGGGGGGGGCCTTATACGCGGCCACTTGGGACGGAGAGGAGGAGAAATTTCTTTGCACAGAGGGTTGTGAATGTTTCTAATTCTCTACCCCAGAGGGCTGTGGAAGCTCAGTCACTGAGTGTGTTTAAGGTAGAGAATGATCGATTTCTGATTGACAATAATGTAAAGGGTTCTGGGGATAGTGGGTTCTGGGGAAAAGGCATTGAAATGCCCAACCAGCCATGATCGTATTGAATGGCAGAACAGGCTCGATGGGCTGAATGGCCTACTCCTGTTACTATGTTCCTAATTCACAGAATCACAGATTCGCACAGTGAAATGAGGCCCTTCAGCCCATCGAGTTTGCACCAACACATGAAACATACTTGACCGACCTGCCTAATCCCATTTGCCAGCACTTCGCCCACAGCCGTGAATGTTAAGATGTGCTAAATGCTCATCCAGGTACTTTTTAAAGGTGTGAGGCAACCCCCTCTCTACCACCCTCCCAGGCAGTGTGTTCCAGACCATCATCACCCTCTGGGTAAAAAATCTTTTCCCCAAATCCCCTCCAAACCTTCTGCCCCTCACCTTGAACCTGTGTCCTCTTATAACTGACCCTTCACAAGAACATACACACAATAATTAGAAGCTGAAATTGGCCACCAATACTGCCCCACTATTCAATACGGCCAGGGCTGATCCATGCCCGCCTCAATTCCTTTTCTGTGCCATTTCCCAACTATTCCTCAATCTCTCAAATATTTATCCACCTCCACATTAAATACTCTAATGATCCAGCCTCCAAAACACTCCGAAGCAGGGAATTTCAGAGATTCACCACCCACTGCCAGAAGAAATTTCTACGCACCTCAGTTTTAAATGACCGGCCTTTTATCTTGGAGCCAAGTCCCCTTGTTCGAGACTTTCCCACTCGTGAAAACATCTCATCATCTACCCTGTCAATCCCCCTCAGGATCTTATATGTTTGAATAAGGTCACCCCTCACTCTTCTAAACTCCAAGCAATACGGTAGCATTGTGGATAGCACAATCGCTCCACAGCTCCAGGGTCCCAGGTTCGATTCCGGCTTGGGTCACTGTCTGTGTGGAGTCTGCACGTCCTCCCCGTGTGTGTGTGGGTTTCCTCCGGGTGCTCCGGTTTCCTCCCACAGTCCAAAGATGTGCAAGTTAGGTGGATTGGACTTGATAAAAATTGCCCTTAGAGTTGGGTGGGGTTACTGGGTTATGGGGATAGGGTGGAGGTGTTAACCTTGGGTAGGGTGCTCTTTTCAGGAGCCGGTGCAGACTTGATGGGCCGAATGGCCTCCTTCTGCACTGTAAATTCTATGATCAATACAGGCCCAGATTATTTAGTCTCTCGTGATAGCACAGGCTCTCATCTCAGGAATTAGCCTGGTGAATCTCCTCGGGACTGCCTCCAATGTTACTATATCCTGTTTTAGGTCAGAGAACCAAACCTGCATGCAGTATTCCAAGTGAGGCCTCACCAATGCCCTGTACAATTGCAACAAAACCTCCCTATTTTTAAATTGCAACAAAACCTCCCAACCCCTTTGCAATAAATGGCAAAAGGCCTTCTTAACGACTTGTTGGACCTGCCTGCTAGCATTTTGTGATTGAGGCACGAGAACACCGAGATAGATGCCTCTGTACTTCACTCACCTTCAGTCTCTCTCGATTTCAATAATAATCTGCCTTCTGATTCCTCCTACCGAAGTGCATGACCTCGCACTTCACCACGTTGAGGCCCACTTTCTATGCTGACTGTTGTCGATTGCGTTTTGGAACAAGCTGCTAAGGTCACTGGAACATGCTTGACCCTTATACTTACCGCTGTAGATGGTGCTTTTAGCTGACATCTTTATGCAAATTGCTTTAGTAAACTGGACTACACTATATAGAATTAGGGGAGGAAGTGATGCAGTGATATTGCCACTGGATTAGTAATCCCGAGACCCAGGGCAATGTTCTGGGGACCCGGAAATTTGAATTCAATACAAATCTAGAATTAAAAGTCTAATGATGAACGAGAAACCATTGTTGTAAAAAGCAATCTGGTCCACTGCTCCTTCCTCAGGTGAATGAAGAGGTGGGTTTCAGAAACATATATATATAGATAAAGTCAATGATGCAGTACGATACTTTGAATGCGAGTCTTTGCAGGTAATTAAGTCTACACGTCTAGACGGGGCAACTGGAGAGAGGGATAATCACAGGTTAAGGTGGTGTGAATTGTCTCAAGCCAGGACAGTTGGTAGGATTTTGCAAGTCCAGGCCAGATGGTGGGGGGTGAATGTAATGCGACATGAATCCCAGGTCCCGGTTGAGGCCGCACTCATGTGTGCGGAACTTGGCTAGAAGTTTCTGCTCAGCGATTCTGCGTTGTCGCGCGTCCTGAAGGCCGCCTTGGAGAACGCTTACCCGGAGATCAGAGGCTGAATGCCCTTGACTGCTGAAGTGTTCCCCGACTGGAAGGGAACATTCCTGCCTGGTGATTGTCGCACGATGCCCGTTCATTCATTGTCGCAGAGTCTGCATGGTCTCGCCAATGTACCACGCCCTGGGACATCCTTTCCTGCAGCGTATGAGGTCGACAGCGTTGGCCGAGTCGCACAAGTATGTACCGCGTACCTGGTGGGTGGTGTTCTCACGTGTAATGGTGGAACCCATGTCGATGATCTGGCACATCTTGCAGAGATTGCCCTGGCAGGGTTGTGTGGTGTCGTGGTCGCTGTTCTGAAGGCTGGGTAATTTGCTGCAAACAATGGTTTGTTTGAGGTTGCGCGGTTGTTTGAAGGCAAGTAGTGGGGGTGTGGGGATGACCTTGGCAAGATGTTCATCTTCATTGATGACGTGTTGAAGGCTGCAAAGAAGATATCGCAGTTTCTCCACTCCGGGAAAGTACTGGACGACGAAGGGTACTCTGTCAGTTGTGTCCCGTGTTTGTCTCCTGAGGAGGTCGGTGCGGTTTTTTGCTGTGGCGCGTTGGAACTGTCGATTGATGAGTCGAGCGCCATATCCCATTCAAACGAGGACATCTTTCAGCGTCTGTAGGTTACGCTCCTCCTTGTCTGAACAGATCCTGTATATACAGAGGGCTTGTCCATAGGGGATGGCTTCTTTTTAGGGTGGAAGCTGGAGAAATGGAGCATCGTGAGGTTATCCGTGGACTTGCGGTAAAGCGAAGTGCTGAGGTGATCGTCCTTGATGGAGATGAGTGTGTCCAAGAATGCAACAGAATTTGGAGAATAGTCCATGGTGAGTCTGATGGTGGGATGGAACTTATTGATGTCATCGTGCAATTATATCAGTGATTCTTCACCGTGGGTCCAAAAAAAAATGTCATTGATGTATCTGGTGTGTAACGTTGGTTGAAGGTCCTCTGCTGTGAGGAGGTCTTGTTCAAACTTGAGCATGAAGATGTTGGCATATTGAGGTGCGAATTTGGTTCCCATGGCTGTTCCGAGCGTCTGGATGAAGAACTTGTTGTTGAAGGTGAAGACGTTGTGATCCAGAATGAAGCGGATGAGTTGCAGAATTGCGTCTGGAGATTGGCAGTTGTTGATGTTGAGTATTGAGGCTGTTGGAGCAATACCGTCATCATGGGGGATGCTGGGGTAGAGTGCCGAGACATCCATTGTGACGAGGAATGTTCCTGCTTCAACTGGTCCATGGGTGCTGAGTTTCTGTAGGAAGTCCGTCGTGTCGCGCCAGAAGCTGGGCGTTCCTTGTATGATGGGTTTCAAGATGACCTCTAAGTAGCCAGAGAAGTTCTCACACAGGGTCCCATTTCCTGATACAATAGGACGGTCTGGTGTGTTGGCCTTGTGTATTTTCGGGATGCAGTAGAGATCTCCAATGCGGGGAGTAAGTGGGAAGGTCTAGATCCAAGGTCTTGATCAGTCTGTTGAGTTGGCGGATGTGTTCCTTGGTTGGATCTGTGGGTAACTGTCTGTAGTGTTCCTGGTTGTTGAGTTGTCGGTACACTTCTTTGCAGTAGTCCGTTCTGTTCAGTATGACGGTGGCCCCTCCTTTGTCTGCTGGTTTGATGACGATGTTGCAGTTGGTCTTGAGAGCGTGGATAGCGTTGCCTAGTGATTGGGTGACGTTTGGGGCTGTCTTGTGAATGCGACTGATGAATCTGGCAGTGACGCCGCTCCTGACAGTTTGAGCATACATGTCGAGTCTCGGGCAATGACCTTCCGGAGGGGTCAAATCAACTCTTTCCTCTTCGGTTGCCGCACCGCAGATCTCTCGGTCTGCTGTTCCGGTTCATTGGTTGACTCATTGGGTTCGCTGTCGGCCTCTTGGGGTCTGTGGAAGAACTCCCGGAGCCTCATTCACCTGATGAATTCCTCCGTGTCTGCCGCAAGACTGATGGGTTCCATTTTGGTGGTGGTGCAGAAATTGAGCCCTCTGCTGAGGACTTTGATTTCGTCTGGTTGAAGGGTGTAGTGCGACAAGTTGACAATAGATTTCCCTGTATTGTTTTCTACTGTGGTACCGGGGGAAGCTTTGTTGCTGCTGGTGGTGATGCCGAGTTTCTCAAGCTTCCTGTTCTTGGTGTGCATATAGGAGGTGCAGGTGGCGCAGTATCGTTGTCTCATCTGTTTGGCGGTGTTCCACAGCTGGTCTGCTGAGTCCTGAGCGCAAGTTGAGAATATGGCCTCTATCTTGGTTTCCAGGTCGCGGTATCTGCTGGCGAGCTGGTGTATGAGGTGGTTGAGGAGTGTGAGAGAGGCGCGACGGCAGTCTCTCTCAGCGTAGTCTGTGTTGTGGGTCGAATTGAGTGGGTTTGTGATCTATAGCCCTTTCGGGATCTTATCTGCTTTCTTGCATCTTTATAGAAACTTAATATCAGTGTCGATATGCGCAATGTTCTTGGAGGTCCTCTCCATTTTGAGCCGGCAGTTTGCGGAGTCAATGGGAGCCATGATGTGGAGATGCCGGCGTTGGGCTGGGGTGAGCACAGTAAGAAGCCTTCCAACACCAGGTTAAAGTGCAACAAGTTTGTTTCGAATCACTAGCTTTCGGAGCACTGCTCCTTCCTCAGGTGAATGAAGAGGTGGGTTACCATTTGTGGTGATTCAAAACAAACCTGTTGGACTTTAACCTCGTGTTGTAAGACATCTTACAGTATTGGTTAGATACAGAGTAAAGCTCCCTCTACACTGTCCCCATCAAACACTCCCAGGACAGGTACAGCACGAGGTTAGATACAGAGTAAAGCTCCCTCTACACTGTCCCCATCAAACACTCCCAGGCCAGGGACAGCACAGGGTAGATACAGAGTAAAGCTCCCTCTACACTGTCCCCATCAAACACTCCCAGGACAGGTGCAGCACGGGGTTAGATATAGAGTAAAACTCCCTTGATACAGTCCCCATCTAACACTCCCAGGACAGGTACAGCACGGGGTTAGATACAGAGTAAAGCTCCTTCTACACGGTCCCCATCAAACACTCCAAGGACAGGTACAGCACGGTGTTAGATACAGAGTAAAACTCCCTCTACACTGTCCCCATCAAACACTCCCAGGACAGGTACAGCACGGGGTTAGATACAGAGTAAAGCTCCTTCTACACGGTCCCCATCAAACACTCCCAGGACAGGTACAGCACGGGGTTAGATACAGAGTAAAGCTCCCTCTACACTGTCCCCATCAAACACTCCCAGAACAGGTATAGTACAAGGTTAGAGACAGAGTAAAGCTCCCTCTACACTGTCCCATCAAATACTCCCAGGACAGGTACAGCACGGGGTTAGAGACAGAGTAAAGCTCCCTCTACACTGTCCCATCAAATACTCCCAGGACAGGTACAGCACGGGGTTAGATACAGAGTAATGCTCCCTCTACATTGTCCCCATCAAACACTCCCAGAACAGGTATAGTACAAGGTTAGAGACAGAGTAAAGCTCCCTCTACACTGTCCCCATCAAACACTCCCAGGACAGGTACAGCACGGGGTTAGAGACAGAGTAATGCTCCCTCTACACTGTCCCCATCAAACACTCCCAGGACAGGTACAGCACGGGGTTAGAGACAGAGTAAAGCTCCCTCTACACTGTCCCCATCAAACACTCCCAGAACAGGTACAGCACGGGGTTAGAGACAGAGTAAAGCTCCCTCTACACTGTCCCCATCAAACACTCCCAGGACAGGTACAGCACGGTGTTAGGTACAGAGTAAAGCTCCCTCTACACTGTCCCCATCAAACACTCCCAGGACAGGTACAGTACAAGATCAGAGACAGGGTACATTTCTGAAAAAATGGGCTTGCTGCTGAAGATTTTGATCTGACACTCCTGAGGACAGACCGAAGAAAGCCAAATTTCAAAGGAAGCAACAACTTCTGCTGCATGAGAAAATGGTTTTTCAGTTGGCAGGTTAGCTCTGACCAGTTGAGATGCTATTGTGGAAATGCGACAGGATGCTCTTGTCCCCATACTTTAGTTTAATACAAAAAGGGTGCTATGCCTGACTAAGTTTGTTGTTCTTGTAGAGGATAGGTCACCATGTATGAATTATGTGGCATCTGGCAAATGTAAATGTGAACCTGACTAATAATCTTAAATTGGTTGTTAGTATAATTCATGCACCAACATTGACTTCACATACCTGCACGGGAACACATTACAAAAATGCTTGTTAGTGTTTGTCAGAGTAATGAGCTGCCTTGTGACCTGTATGTTGGGATTCCTTCCCAGGGCTCACTATGTCCAGGTGTGTATGGACAGGCCTAGATTCACAAAGGTGATGCCCCATTCTATCCTATCAATTCTGTGATTGGTCTAGAACAACATGAGTTGGCCATATTGACCAAAGGTGTGGCTATGGGTACCCGCATGGGCCCCAGTTTTGCCTGTCTCTCAATGGGGTATGTAGAATATTCCCTGTTCCAGTCCTACTCAGGAATCATCCCACAACTCTATCCATTACAAACCTACTGACTACAGCTCTTCACACCCTATATCCTGTAAGGTCTCCATCCCATTCTCCCAGTTCTTTGCCTCCTTCACTTCTGTTCTGATGATCCCACTTTCCAAAATGCTGCTGACATTTAGGCTGGTTTAGCACACTGGGCTAAATCACTGGCTTTGAAAGCAGACCAAGGCAAGCCAGCAGCACGGTTCAATTCCCGTACCAGCCTCCCCGAACAGGCGCCGGAATGTGGCGACTAGGGGCTTTTTACAGTAACTTCATTTGAAGCCTACTTGTGACAATAAGCCATTTTCATTTCATTTCATTTCATTTCACATGTCTTCATTCTTCCTCAATCGTGGTTTCTTACCCACTGTGATCGATAGGACTCTCAACCATCTCTAACCCATCTGCCGCACCTCTGTGCTCACCCCTTCCCTCCCTCCCTGAACCAGGATAGTGTCTCCCTTGTTCTCATTTTTCACCCCGCCAGCCTCCACATTCAAAGAATCACCATCCGCCAGTTCCACCAACTCCAGCATGATGCCACCACCAAACACATCTTCCCCTCACTCCCCTGTCAGCATTTTGCAGGAACCATTCCCTCCATGATAGCCTGGTCGACTCCTCTATCATCCCCAACACCTCATCCTCTTTCCATGGCACCTTCCCATTCAATCGCAGAAGGTGTAACACCTGCCCTTTTACCTCCTCTCCGCTCTCCATCCCAGGCGCTAAATACTGTTTTCAAGTGAGGTAGCGCTTCATGTGCACCTCCTTCAATCTAGTCTATTGGGAAAGTCAGCCTGGCTTTGTAAGGGGAAAGTCATGTCTCACCAATTTGATTGAGGTTTTTGAAGGCGTAACCAAGAAGGTAGATGAGGGCAGTGCAGTCGACGTTGTCTGCATGGACTTTAGCAAGGCCTTTGACAAGGTACCGCATGATAGGTTGTTGCAAAAGGTTAAATCTCCCGGGATCCAGGGTGAGGAAGCCAATTGGATATAAAGTTGGCTTGGCGACCGAAGCCAAAGGGTGGTTGTGGAGGGTTGTTTTTCAAACTGGAGGCCTGTGACCAAACTGGAGCGGTGTGCCTCAGGGATCGGTGCTGGATCCACTGTTATTTGTTATATATTGTTGCTCGTTCTGGGTGAGTGTGCTTAACACTCGATTTGGCTCTGTTTCGTTACTTAGCTCTGGAGTCGCCAGGTATCGTTAAGATACCGCCACAATTTTCAAGGTTAAGTTCAAAGCAATAAAACCATACACCAATTAGTAAGTTCAAACAAATGAGTTTATTATAATACAATTATAAAACTACCCATGCACACGCTAAGATGATTAAACTATTCCTACCACTAAACAAACCAATACTTATCTTAAAGGGAACTGCCGGATCAGGGGACAAGGCCTCTTGCTCTGCACTGGTCCGCAGACTTCAGGTTGGTACGGGTTAAAAAGGGGTCAGGAGTGTCTATCTCTGGTAGTGATCATTGTGAGACACTTACTTGCTGGCGGCTGCTGTCCCAAACCTCTCCTCTCTCTCGGTCAAGGTCTTCTTCGGTAAAAGGCTGGTCGAGATGCTGGTCCAGAGAGGAGGGCTGGTTAAGAAGAACAAACTGAGTTTGGGACCTGTCTTTTATAGGTCCTAGGGCTTCACCCCCTTTTGGGCGGACCCTCTACCTGCTCGGAATCGATTGGGTCTCTTCCCAATCGATTTGTTTGAATCCCCCCAATACTGAGGCTGTCCCTAGGCTACTGGGCGGGCCTTCAGGTGCTTTGTTTCCAAACCCCGCTGGTGCCGGGGTGTCTGGTTTCCCATACACTGTTGCAATCACTTCCCTATTTGTGTCCATTGTCCCTGGGATCATTCCATTACTATGTTAACTATCCCAGAGATTGCCTCATTAGTATGCGGAATGTTCATTTCGGTGCTGTCTGCTCTCTTAGTAGACAGAATACACATTGGCTTGGTGCAGCCTGCTGGTGCTGCAAACATTGTCCATTTTAACCTGCAAGCTTTGCGTTCCTCCATTTTGTATTGAGGGAATGGCCAACTTCGGTGGCTACACTATATTAATGATTTGGATGAGAATGTAGGAGGCATGGTTGGTAAGTTTGCAGATGACACCAAGATTGGTGGCATAGTGGACAGTGAAGAAGGTTATATAAGATTGCAACAGGATCTTGACCAATTGGGCCAGTGGGCCGATGAATGGCAGATGGAATTTAATTTGGATAAATGTGAGGTGATGCATTTTGGTCGATCGAATCAGGGCAGTACCTACTTAGAAGAAGGCATTCAGCATGCTAGGTTTTAAAGGTCAGAATATTGGATATAGGAGTTGGGAAGTTTTGTTGAAGTTGTACAAGACATTAGTAAGACCACACATGAAATTCTGAGTTCAGTTCTGGTCACCCTATTATAGGAAGGATATTGTTAAACTAGAAAGAGTGCAGAAAAGATTTACAAGGATGCTACCGGGACTTGATAGTCTGAGCTATAAGGAGAGGCTGGATAGACTGAGACTTTTTTCCCTGGAGCTTAGGAGGTTTAGGGGTGAACTTGTAGAGGTCTATAAAATAATGAGGGGCATAGATAAGGTAGATAGTCAACATCTTTTCTCAAAGGTAGAGGAGCCTAGAAATAGAGGGCATAGGTTTAAGATGAGAGGAGAGAGATATAAAAGAGACCAGAGGGGAAATTTCTTCACACACAGGGTGGTGAGCATCTGGAATGAGCTGCCAGAGGCAATGGTAGAGACAGGTACAATATTTTCCTTTAAAATACAGTTGGACAGTTACATGGGCAGGGTGGGTATAGAGGGATATGGGCCAAATTCAGGCAAGTAGCTTAGTGATAGAAACTGGCCGGCATGGACAAGCTGGGCTGAACGGCCTGTTTCCTTGCTGTAAACATCTATGGACTCTTTCACTCTGTGGAATTTTCTGTTTCCAGTGTTGTCTACTCTACATTGGGGAGACTTAATGCAGACTGGGTGACCGCTTTGCAGAACACCCTCAGTCGGTCCGCAAGCAGGACCCAGACCTTCCTGTCGCTGCCATTGCAACTCACCGTCCTGCTTTCAAGTCCACATGTTCATCCTTGGCTTCCTGTAATGTTGTAGTGAAGCCCAGCGCAACCTGGAGGAACAGCACCTCATCTTCTGATTAGGCACATTACAGCCGTCCAGGATTAATATTGAGTTCAACAACTCCAGATTGTAAACTCTCTCCTCTACCTTCACCCCATTTTTTGTTTCAATTAATTTATCTTAATTTCTTCCATTGATCCGTTTCCCCTCACTATTGTCCCCCTCCCCCCACTCCACTCCATCTGACCCTAGTTGCCCTTTGACACACTGCTGACCTTTGTTCTGCCACTCACACATACTAATCTCTTTATGTGCCACTATCAGCCCCCTTCTTAGCCTTAATCACCCCCGTTTACATTCCTTTTGTCTTTCTATCCATGACATCTTGTCAATCTTGTCAATCTCCACCTATCACTGGCCCTCTATCCAGCCCCACCGCTCCACCCCCACCACAACAGTATAAATCTGACCCCATTTCCAGCTCTCACCAGCTTTGACAAAGATTTCATCTTAAACCTATGGCCTCTATTTCCAGACTTGAAACGTCAGCTCCCTTCTCCCTCCACAAACTTGCTGTGGTCGGCCAGTATTTTATGTTTTTGTTCATGGAGTGTGTTAGGGACAGTTTCTTAGAACAACATTACATGGAGCCAGCCAGAGAATGGGCTACAGTCGACTTGTGCAACAAGACAGGATTAATTAATGATCTCATAATGAAGGTGTCCTCGGTAGCAACAATCATAATATTTGCCATTCAGTTTGAGGGACAATAGAGTGGGTTCAAGATTAGTGTTTTAAACTGAATTAAAAAAAAAAAAAAAATTCTTTTTTATAAATTTAGAGTACCCAATTAGAGTTTCTCCATTTGAGGTGCAACCTATGCTACCTCCAATATGAGGGCAGCACGGTAGCATAGTGGTTAGGACAGTTCCTTCACAGCTCCAGGGTCCCAGGTTCGATTCCTGGCTCAGGTCACTGTCTGTGTGGAGTCTGCACGCTCTCCCCGTGTCTGCGTGGGTTTCTTCTCACAGTTCAAAGATGTGCGGGTTCGGTGGATTGGCCATTCTACATTGCCCTTAGTGTCTAAAAAAGGTTAGGTGGGGTTACGGGGATAGGGTGGAGGTGTGGGCTTGGGTAGGGTGCTCTTTCTAAGAGCCAGTGCAGACTCGATGGGCCGAATAGCCTCCTTCTGCACTGTAAATTCTATGATTCTATTTAAGGGGCAATTTAGCATGGCCATTCCACTAACCTGCAAATCTTTGGGTTGTGGGGGTGAAACCCACGCAGACACGGGGAGAATGTACGAGCTCCACATGGACAGTGACCCAAGCCGGGATTCGAACCCGGGTCCTCAGCGCAGCAGTGCTAACCACTGCGCCACATGCCATTGTTTTAAACTGAATTAAGGGTCATTATGAAAGCATATGAGCAGATCTAGTGAAAGTGAAAGAGTAATTTAGGTTCAGGGATAGGTCAACAGGGACATAATCACAGACATGTAAAGGAATATATCCATGACAAAGAGAAAGAAAAACGCCAAGGGATGTAGTAACCATCCGTGGTTAACGTAAAAAGCTCAAGATAGTATCAAAGTTAAAGCAAAACCACATTATTGTGCGTGAGTGATAGGTCAGAAGACTTGGCAAAATATGAAGAACAGCAGAGACAGACAAAGGGGAGAATTTTTTCATCCTGTCCAAATTGAGTTCCGTGGCCATGGAAGCAGAGAATTTAGCGGGAGCCAAAAGTAAATTGGAATCCTGTCGCTGTAAAAGGCCAGACCCTAACAGTGGTGAGGATAC
This sequence comes from Scyliorhinus canicula, assembly GCF_902713615.1. Taxonomy (NCBI): domain Eukaryota; kingdom Metazoa; phylum Chordata; class Chondrichthyes; order Carcharhiniformes; family Scyliorhinidae; genus Scyliorhinus; species Scyliorhinus canicula. The sequence goes on from NC_052146.1 coordinate 306,967,573, forward strand.
TGGACACAAACCCCAATATTTTAGTTTATTGTAAGACTGTGTGGAAAGAATGATTCACTCCAGGAGTGATTGCATGAAAAAATAGGGATTTGGTATTTTAAAAAACAAAACTTTATTATGAACACAATATTAAACTTTTTACTTCACACCTGGAAATAACAGCTCACAATTATCTCTGAAACACTACTACTCAATTCCCTATTAAACAGCAAGAAAAGAAACAGCTCTAAATCCATCTTAAAATCAGCATGGCATAGAGTCATATTTGCTCCACAGAACAAATTTAAATCCTGTTCGAAACCCTTCAGACTCTGGTTCAATGTCTTCAAAAAGTTGGTTCACCTGGTGTGTTTCAGCTTCTTCCTTGTCCTCAGCCAAGACTGTCCTGCTTTAAATATTATTACTCCTTTATATCTATCCTGCTGTGAGAGAAAAATGCCTTTACTTGTGGTTAAAACAAAGGTTGCCAGTTCAGAATTCAATTCCACTCCAAAATGTGTTCAAAAAAATGTCTCTCTAAAGCTTCTGCAAAATGTCTCTCTGAGTCTGAGCTCCACCCAGCAATGACATCATCTCCCCAAGCTGAAACGCAAATTAACTTTCCAGGCTAAAAGCACATTAACTCCCCAGGGACTTTCCCTAGTCAAGCCCAGGCAGAAACCACATTCCTCTGGTCAATTTCAACTTATGGCCCCTGAAAGCCCCCTACCCTGCAAACAAAACCCTTAAAACCATGACCACTGCAGTCGAACACACTGTAACCCCAAGCTTTTAATCATTAAATTTAGAATCCAATATTCCTAAAATCCTTCATCGGTAACACCTCCCCCTTAACAAATGAACCTGCAATATAAACAGATGGCTTCATTTTTCTATAACATTTTAAATGTGAACATTTCTTTAGATTACATCCAATTTACACTCGATGAGATATATAATTTTACATTTTGAAACAGACAGACATAAACATGAGAATAGTCCACTTTCGTCTTCTCCCATGTCACAGTCGAGATAAAGTATCAACAATCACATTTTCTCTTTCTGCCACATGTCAAAGTCGTAAATTAAATGGTTGTAACAATAAACTCTATCGAAACAGTCTTGTATTTGAATTTAAAATTTGTCCACAAATTTTAATAATAATCTTATAATAATCTTTTTTTATTGTCACAAGTAGGCTTACATTAAGACTGCAATGAAGTTACTGTGAAAATGGATTATGGTCTGTACACACAACTTTCTCTGATAAAATGTCACTAACATAAGTGTTAAAATATTGTAACGCCAACAGCAAACTCAACGTATCCTTCTCACTGGTTTAATATTTCTTTTGGTGAATATTCAGTTTCCCAGAAAAACACCTGATTGGAACAGAGGTAAGTGCAGTGGCCATCACTAAGGAGGAGGTTCTGGAGAAACTGAAAGGTCTGAAGGTGGATAAGTCACCGGTACCGGACGGACTACGCCCCAGGGTCCTAAAAGATATAGCTGAGGAGATTCTGGAGGCATTGGTGATGGTCTTTCAGGAATCACTGGAGGCAGGAAGGGCCCCAGAGGACTGGAAAGTGGCTAATGTAACACCGCTGTTTAAGAAGGGAGGGAGGCAGAAGATGGGAAATTATAGGCGGTTAGCCTGACTTCGGTCATTGAGAAGATTTTACAGTCCATCATCAAAGATGAGATAGCGGAGTACTTGGAAGTGCATGGTAAAATAGGACTGAGTCAGCACGGCTTTGTCAAAGAGAGGCCATGCCTGACAAATCTGTTAGAGTTCTTTGAGGAGATAACAAGGAAGTTAGACAAAGGAGAACTAGGGGACGTGATTTATTTAGATGTTATTATTTAGATTTCTGGGGCTGGTTTAGCACACTGGGCTAAATCGCTGGCTTTGAAAGCAGACCAAGGCAGGCCAGCAGCTCGGTTCAATTCCCGTATCAGCCTCCCTGAACAGGCGCTGGAATGTGATGACTAGGGTTTTTTCACAGTAACTTCATTTAAAAGGGTTCCTTTTGCAGCTTTTTGACGTACAGTTCTTTACCGGGCACCAGATCGTGCCCACCCTCTGGAGGATCTCCCCATGCAGCTAACACCTGTTGAGAAGCAGAGCTAACAGCATTTGTTAGATTTTGACAATAAGTTATCAAAGCATCACTCAGTAAATGACAGTCTGCATTCCGCAAATCAATAGTTCCTGGCAGAGACATTGGTCTGCCTGTGATGATTTCAAAAGGACACAGTCCTGTTGTTCTGTTTGGTGTAGCTCTTATACTGCATAATACTATTGGCAAAGCTTGGACCCAATTCATGACTTCCTGGCTGTATTTAGACAGTCTTTCTTTCAAAGTTCGATTCATACATTCCACTTGTCCTGATGATTGTGCATGATAAGGACTGCGTAAATTCCAGTCAATGTTTAGTAGTTTACAGACTTCCTTACAAACAGCTCCTGTAAAGTGGGTTCCATTGTCTGAGTCAATGCTAGCTGGTACTCCCCATCTGGGAATAAAGTCTTTGCATAGCACTTTGGCTGTATGGGCAGCTGTCCCTCTTCTAGCTGGAGCAGCTTCCACCCATCTGGAGAATTTATCCAGTATTATAAGGACGTCATTGTATTGTTGACATTTAGGAAGGGTGATGTATTCTACCTGTACATCCTGGAATGGACCTGCAGGAGTAGGAGCTCTTAATTGAGGCAGGTTACACAACGGTTTGCTACCAATTGTGCATGTTTTTTGAATCCTTTACCGCACCAGCTATTATGGAATCGATCCATCATTTATTGAGGTGATATGTGTCCCCATGAATGAATTTGTTGAGCTCAGAAGGGCATTAGTGATTGTGATGCGACTGGTTTACAAGTTTGAACTTCTCTCCAAATTTCATCATCATACGGTTGAATACCTGATTCTAACCATGTCCATTTTTCTTCCATTGTACAATAATTCTGCATTTCACGTAAATCATGTAATAAGGTGGTTACTCCCCATTTGTAAATGTGACTGGATTCCTGATGCCATTGAGAGGCACAAAGGGAGGCAGCTTCCCTTGCTGCTTGGTCCGCAAGAGCATTTCCTCTTGCTTCCATAGTTCCTCATGAGTAAGGGCTTTACATTTTAGAACTGATACTTCTTTTGGTCAGGCCATAGCTTCTGAAAGATCTCGCACTTCCGTTCCATTTCGGATTGGTGTACCTGCTGTTGTGAAAAATCCTCTTTTTCTCCGCAGATGGCCAAAGTCATGTGCAACTCCAAAACCATATCTGGAGTCAGTATAAATGTTAGCAGTTTTATCTCTTGCCATATGCCATGCAGCACGGTAGCATTGTGGATAGCACAATTGCTTCACAGCTCCAGGGTCCCAGGTTCGATTCTGGCTTGGGTCACTGTCTGTGCGGAGTCTGCACATCCTCCCCGTGTGTGCGTGGGTTTCCTCTGGGTGCTCCGGTTTCCTCCCACAGTCCAAAGATGCAGGTTAGGTGGATTGGCCATGATAAATCACCCTTCGTGTCCAAAATTTCCCTTAGTGTTGGGTGGGGTTACTGGGTTATGGGGATAGGGTGGAGGTGTTGACCTTGGGTAGGGTACTCTTTCCAAGAGCCGGTGCAGACTCGATGGGCCGAATGGCCTCCTTCTGCACTGTAAATTCTATGATAATCTATCTATTCTGTTAGTGCCTTTAATTCGGCCTGCTGAGCTGATGTACCTGGGGGCAAACTTCCTTCAGCTAATACTTCGTATGGGCTTGTGACTGCCCACCCAGCTTTCCTGATACCCTTGTCAATAAAAGAGGAACCATCAGTGAATAGGACTAACTCTGGGTTCTCTAGTGGCTCTTCTGCCTGTGGCAGGGGGATGGGAACCGATGCAGGAAGTTGGAAGGTAGTAAAACAGGGACAGAAGCAAAAGGAAGTAAGGGGAAAAGTGCAAGGCAGAGAAGACATAGTCAAAAATCTAAAAGGGCGACAGTACAAGGTACAGTGACTGAGGGGAGCTCAGTGAATAGGCCCAGTAATAACAAAAGGAATAAAACTGGAGATGTTAAGATTCAAAACAGAGGTAAAAAAAACCAACATAAGTGTACTTTACCTGAATGCTCGTAGTATTCGGAATAAAGTAAATGAGTTGATGGCACATATCATCGGAAATGACTATGATTTAGTGGCCATTACTGAAACATGGTTAAAGGATGGTCACGACTGGGAGTTAAATATCCGAGGGTATCAAACTATTCGGAAGGACAGAGTGGATGGTAAGGGAGGTGGTGTTGCTCTGTTATTTAAGGATGACATCCGGGCAATAGTAACGGATGACATCGGTGCTATGGAGGATAAGGTTGAATCCATTTGGGTGGAAATCAGGAATAGTAAGGCGAAAAAGTCACTGATAGGAGTAGTCTATCGGCCACCAAATAGTAACGATATGGTGGGGCAGGCAATAAACAAAGAAATAACTGATGCATGTAGAAATGGTACAGCAGTTATCATGGGGGATTTTAATCTACATGTCGATTGGTTTAACCAGGTCGGTCAAGGCAACCTCGAGGAGGAGTTTATAGAATGTATCCGCGATAGTTTCCTAGAACAGTATGTAATGGAACCTACGAGGGAACAAGCGGCCCTAGATCTTGTCCTGTGTAATGAGACAGGATTAATTCATGATCTCATAGTTAGGGATCCTCTTGGAAGGAGCGATCACAATATGGTGGAATTTAAAATACAGATGGAGGGTGAGAAAGTAAAATCAAATACTAGTGTTTTGTGTTTAAACAAAGGAGATTATGGGATGAGAGAAGAACTAGCTAAGGTAGACTGGGAGCTAAGACTTTATGGTGGAACAGTTGAGGAACAGTGGAGAACTTTCCAAGCGATTTTTCACAGTGCTCAGCAAAAGTTTATACCAACAAAAAGGAAGGACGGAAGAAAGAGGGAAAATCGACCGTGGATATCTAAGGAAATAAGGGAGAGTATCAAATTGAAGGAAAAAGCATATAAAGTGGCAAAGATTGCTGGGAGATTAGAGGACTGGGAAATCTTTAGGGGGCAACAGAAAGCTACTGAAAAAGCTATAAAGAAGAGTAAGATAGAGTATGAGAGTAAACTTGCTCAGAATATAAAAACAGACAGTAAACGTTGTTACAAATATATAAGACAAAAAAGAGTGGCTAAGGTAAATATTGGTCCTTTAGAGGATGAGAAGGGAGTTTTAATAATGGGAAATGAGGAAATGGCTGAGGAACTGAACAGGTTTTTTGGGTCGGTCTTCACAGTGGAAGACACAAATAACATGCCAGCGACTGATAGAAATGAGGCTATGACAGGTGAGGACCTTGAGAGGATTGTTATCACTAAGGAGGGAGAGATGGGCAAGCTAATGGGGCTAAAGGTAGAAAAGTCTCCTGGCCCTGATGGAATGCATCCCAGAGTGCTAAAAGAGGTGGCCAGGGAAATTGCAGATGCACTAGTGATAATTTACCGAAATTCACTAGACTCTGGGGTGGTCCCGGTGGATTGGAAATTAGCAAACGTGACACCACTGTTTAAAAAAGGAGGTAGGCAGAAAGCAGGAAATTATAGGCCAGTGAGCTTAACTTCGGTAGTAGGGAAGATGCTGGAATCTATCATCAAGGAAGAAATTGCGAGGCATCTGGATAGAAATTGTCCCATTGGGCAGACGCAGCATGGGTTCGCAAAGGGCAGGTCATGCCTAACTAATTTAGTGGAATTTTTTGAGGACATTACCAGTGCAGTAGATAACGGGGAGCCGATGGATGTGGTATATCTGGATTTCCAGAAAGCCTTTGACAAGGTGCCACACAAAAGGTTGCTGCATATGATAAAGATGCATGGCATTAAGGGTAAAGTAGTAGCATGGATAGAGGATTGGTTAATTAATAGAAAGCAAAGAGTTGGGATAAATGGGTGTTTCTCTGGTTGGCAATCAGTAGCTAGTGGTGTCCCTCAGGGATCTGTGTTGGGCCCACAATTGTTCACAATTTACATAGATGATTTGGAGTTGGGGACCAAGGGCAATGTGTCCAAGTTTGCAGATGACACTAAGATGAGTGGTAAAGCGAAAAGTGCAGAGGATACTGGAAGTCTGCAGAGGGATTTGGATAGGTTAAGTGAATGGGCTAGGGTCTGGCAGATGGAATACAATGTTGACAAATGTGAGGTTATCCATTTTGGTAGGAATAACAGCAAACGGGATTATTATTTAAACGATAAAATATTAAAGCATGCCGCTGTTCAGAGAGACTTGGGTGTGCTAGTGCATGAGTCACAGAAGGTTGGTTTACAAGTGCAACAGGTGATTAAGAAGGCAAATGGAATTTTGTCCTTCATTGCTAGAGGGATGGAGTTTAAGACTAGGGAGGTTATGTTGCAATTGTATAAGGTGTTAGTGCGGCCACACCTGGAGTATTGTGTTCAGTTTTGGTCTCCTTACTTGAGAAAGGACGTACTGGCGCTGGAGGGTGTGCAGAGGAGATTCACTAGGTTAATCCCAGAGCTGAAGGGGTTGGATTATGAGGAGAGGTTGAGTATACTGGGACTGTACTCGTTGGAATTTAGAAGGATGAGGGGGGATCTTATAGAAACATTTAAAATTATGAAGGGAATAGATAGGATAGATGCGGGCAGGTTGTTTCCACTGGCGGGTGAAAGCAGAACTAGGGGACATAGCCTCAAAATAAGGGGAAGTAGATTTAGGACTGAGTTTAGGAGGAACTTCTTCACCCAAAGGGTTGTGAATCTATGGAATTCCTTGCCCAGTGAAGCAGTTGAGGCTCCTTCATTACATGTTTTTAAGGTAAAAATAGATAGTTTTTTGAAGAATAAAGGGATTAAGGGTTATGGTGTTCGGGCCGGAAAGTGGAGCTGAGTCCACAAAAGATCAGCCATGATCTCATTGAATGGCGGAGCAGGCTCGATGGGCCAGATAGCCTACTCCTGCTCCTAGTTCTTATGTTCTTATGTTCTTATGTTCTTCTACCAAGTGTACTTCTTCCATTTCCTCTATTATTTTCACACAGTCATGCCCTTCTCCCTCCCCTCCCTTTTGTTCCTCGGGAATCGGGAGCAAAGATGTTGGGTTCATGGATGGGAGATAATGGACTGAATGTGGACATTTAATAGTCGAGGGCAAGTCGTGATGTTGCCATTACAGCTCGACATGTGGCTTCCATGGCTCGTAAACAGCTGCCAAATGCTAGTGCCACATTGTCAAGTTTAAGGGAATAGTATCCAACCGGTCTGAACAGATCACCATGATCCTGAGCTAATACTGCAGTCATGTAACCATCTTTTTCATGAACAAACATGGTAAAAGGTTTTCCGTTGTTTGGAATACCTAAGGCCGGTGCTGAACACAGGTCATTTACAAATTTAGAAATGATTGCTTCTGTTCTAAATTGAGATTAACTGAATCCCTTGATTTTCGGTTTCCTTTAAAAAATCATTCAATGGCTGGCATAACTGAGTATAAGAATCAATCCAATTTCTGTTAAAATTACAGAGTCTGCCCGTTTTGTCCTGAGTAAGTTCCCTTTTGCCTTTGGACATTTTCTGACCCAAGTAAACAACTTCTTCCTGGGCAATTTGCGCTTTGGTAAAGCTAGCTTTGTGACCATTAGTACTGAGGTGGTTCAAGACAACCCGTAAATCCTTTTCACGATCATCTTTATTGATGGAGGCTCTCAGAACATCATCTACATACTGGATAATGGTGGAAGGCAGAACAGACAGTTGCCTGAGATGATTCTGTAGAGCCATGTGGTAAACAGTTGGGCTATTGTGAGAACCTTGCAGTAGTCTAGTCCATGTGTACTGTTGTTGATTAACTGTAAAAGCAAACCATGGTTGCACTTGCTGAGCTAGTGATACTGACCAGAAACCATTTGCCATATCAATGACTGAAAACCATTGAAGGTCAGGAGTTAAAGAGTTAAAGATTGGAGATGGATCTGCTACTAAAGGAGCTTTTCTGACAATGAGTTGATTTGCTATTCTGTAGTCAATAGTAAGGCGCCATGTGCCATTAGCCTTTTTCACAGGCCATACAGGGCTGGTTGGTGAACTGTGAATACGCACTAAAATACCCCTTTCTTCAAGTTGTTTTATTATAGGTAGAATGCTTTGAATTGAAGTTTTATTAATAGGGTATTGTTTGGCATGAGTTCAAGTGGATCCCGTGAAAGTGACTGGTTCCATTTTCAAAAGGCCACAATCATTTTTATCTTTTTCCCAAATTGGATGATTTTGTATTTCATTTTTTCTGATGTGTCTAATGGACCAGGTGATTTTTCCATTATTGAAATTGAGTGAAGAATTTAGTTGTGATAAGATGTCCATACCTAGAAGTGCTTGTGTTACCGGACCATATTACCCATATTGATGCCATCAGTTGATGTGGTCCGAATTCTAAAAGCTGTGGTTTAGTTTTCCGAAGAGTAATAGAATTCCCTCCTGCAGCAAAAGTGTTAATTTTTCCTGCAGTTAGGGGAAAGAAAGCAGCATTCTGTTCAGTAACACAGGTAAATTCATCTCCAGTGTCAAATAAGAAATCAATATGAATACCTCCCACTCTTGGTGAAATATATAATCCATAATTTTTCTGTTCCACAAGTGCATGGAGAGAAAAATGGAACGAATCATCAAGAGAGGGGTCTCGTAGTTTTTTGAATTATCATACAGAGAACGTCTTTGAGCTGGAGGACACCTGTTTAACATTTCATTGATAGCATTGTCGTCGTTGTGTACGTCCCTACATGGGTACGGCTCATCCCTACGTGGGAACGGCTGGGAAGGTCTGGAATTCCTGTACGCAAGTCTGGGTGTGTCTTGTTGGAACAGTTGCTGTAGTTCCCCCATGCGTTCCTTGAATGTTTGCCATTGCCTATCCACAGTCACCCCTTTATATAATTCTTCTCAATCCATCAAGGTCAATTCATGCCTCATACCTTCATAGTTCCCTTTATTATGATTCAGCACCCTAGTTTCCGAATCAACTACTTCACTCTCCATCTTGATAAAATAAATTCTATTATGTTATGGTCGCTCATCCCTAAGGGGTCTCATACAACCAGATTTGCAATGATTCTCTTCTCATAACACAGTACCAAGTCTAAGATGGCCTGCTCCCTAGTTGGTTCCTCCAGATGTTGGTCAAGAAAACCATCCTGTATACACTTCAGGGACTCCTCCTCTACGGCATTGTGGCTAATTTGATTTGCCCAATCTATGTGCAGATTAAAATCACCCATGATCACCGATATTCCCTTATTCCATCTCTAATTTCATGTTTAATGCTATTACGAACCTGACCACTACAGTTTGAGAATCTATATATGACACCAACTAATGTTTTTTTCCCCTTGGTATTTCTCAACTCTACCCATACTGTCATGGGAATGTCCCTTTAAGAAATGTTTGTCTTCTCAAATGGCTGCAGTGATGTCATTGTGTGGGTGGGGCTGGGTGGTGGCTCTGGATTTTACTTTCGCTTTGAGCTGGAAGCTGTTTTGTGGCTCTGAGTTTTACTTTTGGTTTAGACAGTTGGAAGCTGTTTTCAGATGACAAGGATCTTGGAGTCTCTCTCTCTCTCGGCATGTCTCCAGATCACTTGATAACTTGATAAGGGAAGTTATTAAGGGTTAAATATAGAGTCTTGTAGCTGAGTGGGATATTTATGTTTGTAGTTGATAAAATGCTTACTGTGTGTGTTTATAGAAATGTTTGCTGAATTCATAGAATAAACTTTGTTTTTGATTAAAAGTGCTTTAAGCCTCTGTTTCATAACACCTGAAGAGGAGGCCCTTCTGCTCCCCATAACCAAAATCTATAACAGCTGTAAGTCAGGTAACTCCATGATAGACTTTGGTGTTCTCTAAACCCTGGCCCAAGACAATACAGACTCCACATTGGCAGGGCTAATATCCTTTCTCACTCTTGTGTTAATTTCCTCTTTAGCCAGCAATGCCACGTCGCCACCTTTTCTTTTATGTCTGTCCTTCCTAAATACTGAGTACCCTGGGACATTCAGTTCCCATCCCTGGTCACCCTGCAGCCATGTCTCCGTAATTCCAATTCTATTGTACCAATTTATATCTACCTGCACGATTAGTTCATCCACTTTATTGCAAATGCTCCGTGCATAAGGCAAAGAGTCTTTAAGTTTGTCTTTTCACGTTGTTTGTCTTGATCCCAATATTTTTCTCTTTTGCCTTGTTTGAATTTTGCCCTTGGATTCTTCGCCTATCACTTCGGTTATTCCCTTTTCTACACTTTGTTTTTGTCCTTGCTCCCTCTTTCTCTAACTCCTTACAGAGGAGTAAACCATTTCAAACAGAGAATAGGAGACATTTCTTCACCCAAAGAGTGGTGAGCCTGTGAATGTATTACCACAGGAAGTAGTTGATGCTAAAACATTGAATATATTCAAGAGGTGGCTGGATTTGGCACTTGGGGAGAATGGGGCCAAAGGCTATGGGGAGAAAGCAGGATTCGGCTATTGAGTTGGATGATCAGCCATGATCATGATGAATGGCGGAGCAGGCTCGAAGGGCCAAAGGCCTCCTCCTGCTCCTATCTTCTATGTATCTATGTATTTATGTAAACGTGACCAATGCCATTGAATCTGTGGTGCAGCTAGAAAAACACGCTGCGGAAGGCAGCTGTTTTACACAGGCACGCTTGAGAATAAAGCGGGATCTGGACTTTGACTGTTCTGCGTATGTGCATGAGAAGTTTGATGATCAGCCATGATCATGATAAATGGCGGAGAAGGCTCAAAGTGCCAAAAGGCCTCCTCCTGCTCCTACCTTCTATGTATCTATGTCTCCTCCAGAGGTTCCGAGAATCATAGATGTCAGTCTTCAGCCAATACAATTCATTATAAGTGATATCAAGAAATGGCTGTAGGCACTAGATACTGCAAAGGCTCTGGGCCCTGATAATATTCCGGCAATAGTACCGAAGACTTGTGCTCCAGAACTTGCTGCACCCCCTAGCCAAGCTGTTCCAGGACAGCTAAAACACTGGCATCTACCCCACAATATGGCAAATTGACAAGAATCAGGACAAATGCAACCCAGCCAATTACCGCCCTATCAGTCTACTCCATCATCAGCAAAGTGATGGAAGGAGTCATCAACAATAACCTGCTCACCGACGCTCAGTTTGGGTTCTGCCAGGGTCATCGAGTGTCACCGAGTGTGTGGTGTCTGTGTGGATTTTCTCCGGGTGCTCTGGCTTCCCCCCCACAAGTCCCGAAAGTCGTGCAATTAGGTAATTTGGAAATTCTGAATTCTCTGTCTGTGTATCCAAACAGGTGCCGGAGTCTGGCGACTAGGGGCTTTTCACAGTGACTTCATTGCAGTGTTAATGTAAGTCTACTTGTGACAATAAAAGATTATTTAAAAAGATGAATAAAACAAAAAATCAATGACCTCCCTTCCATCAAATGGCCAAATGTGGGGGTGTTTGGGGATGACTGCACAATGTTCATCACCATTCGCGACTCCTCAGATAATGAAGCAGTCCATGTCCAAATGCAATATCCAGGCTTGGCCTGACAAGTGGCAAGTTACATTCGTGCCACGCAAGTGCCAGGCAATGACCATCTCCTACAAGAGAGGATCTAACCATCGTCCCTTGACATTCAATGGCATTACCATCGCTGAATGCCCCACAATCAACATCCTGGGGGTTACCATTGATCAGAAACTGAACTGGACTAGCTATATTAATAATGTGGGTACCAGGGCAGGTCAAAGGCTCGGATTCCTATGGCGAGTAACTCACCTCCTGAACCCACAAAGCCTGTCCACCATCTACAAGGCACAAGTCAGGAGTCTGATGGAATATTCTCCACTAGCCTGGAAGAGTGCAGCTCCAATACTCAAGAAACTCAACACCATCCAGGACAAAGCAGCCCGCTTGATTGCTCCTCTTTCCACGAACAGTCAAACCTTCCCGTGAACGGTGGCAGCCGTGTGTACCATCGACAAGATGCACTGCAGGAACTCACCAAGATTCCTTAGACAACGCCTTCCAAACCCACAACCACTACCATCTAGAAGGACAAGGGCAGCTGGCACCTGGGTTCACCATCACCTGAAGGTCCCCCCCCCCCCCCCCCCCCCTCCCCACCCCCCCGGCTAAGTCCCTCACCACCCGGACTTGGAAATATCTCACTGTACCTTCACTGTCGCTGGGGCAACATCGTGGAACTCACTCACTAACAGCACAGTCGGTGTACCTACACTTCAAGGAGTGCAGCGGTTCAAGATGGCAACTCAACACCACCTTCTGAAGGGCAACTAGGGATGGGCAATAACTGCTAGCCGAACCAGCGACGCCACATCCCGTAAATTAATTTTTAAAAAGTCACATTGAGGTCCAGGTGGCCATGTCTCCCAGGATTGTATAATCAGCAAAAATGATGCTTCATTCTGAGCCTCACTCCCAGTGATCTCTGCATCATGGAGTAGATCTCACTACACGGATAGACTCACTGAGTTCATAATACACAGGTCACATCTGGAGTCCTCACATTATCCAAGCCCCCTTACTAAAGCCACTGCCCATTGGTGCTTCATATTCCCTAACCCTGTTATACCTGTCCTGAGACTATTTGAACAGTGTTGAGGAAGATTCACTCTGTATCTAATCCTGCATTAGGGCAGCGCCATGATTATTTGGTCGGGACAATATAGAGGAAACTTTACTCTGTTGGTTCAGTTTGATCTATGCCACCTGGTTTTGTGTAATGAGCAAGTAGCTCCGACTGAAGCTCTCAGTTCAGAGCTGGCACTATTACCAAACCAGAATCCAAACCAGAGTCCAAGGAACTTAGGAGCGAGTCAGGCCTGTTGAAGCTGATATGGTTGGAAGCCAAATTCGACCGTGTGCTGTGCGGTTGGATTCAGACGATGGTTTCAGGGTGAATATCAGCACAATAGAAATTTACTACAAATGTCAGGTGGAATATTATTAAATATGTAGAGTTACAAACTATGAAGTGTTACGGTCATGACCTAACCTCAAATATCAAGGGAGTTGAAAAATTACACTTGCAGGAGAATGCAAGACCATAAATTGATCCACCATGTAAGGGCAGAATCAACTGCATCGGGAAGCAGTGGCGTGGTGATATTGTCACCGGACTAGAAATCCAGCACTGCTCTGGGGTCCCAGGTTCAAATCTTGCCACTGCAGATGGTGAATTGAAAGTCGAGTGATGACCATGGAACTCACCACCATGTCTTAAAACAAAAACCCATCTGGTTCACTGACACGCTTTAGGGAAGGAAAGCTATATATGACTACGGACTCACAACAATGAGGTTGACTCTGAACTGCCCCTCAAGGGCAATTAGAGATGGGCAATAAATGCTGGCACATCCCACGTCCCATAAACAAATAAAAAAAACTTAAAAGGCAAGCTAAATATTTAAGTAGACAATATGGGGAAATCCAAAATCATTAGAATACAAGAGCACAAGCAAACATACGAATTGGGAGCAGAAGTAGACCATTCAGCCCCTCAAGCCTGCTCCGCCATTCAATAAGACCATTTAATTATGTGAGGTCTACATTTCCCATGCCTAAACTAAAGCCGCCTGCACTTAGGGAGTCCGTATCCTTCCATTCCCACCCTATTCCTATATTTGTCTAGATGCCCCTATCTTACCTGCCCCCACCACCTCACCAGGCAGCGCGTTCCATATATTGACCACCCTTTGTGTAAAACACTGTGTAATGTGTCTGTGTATAACCAAAACTCTCAAACACTGGCACATTGACCAATCACAGGCTTTATTGATTGTAAAGAATAGACAGCAAAGCAAGGAGCAGAGTTTTATATTTTATAAAATTACAATGGACACTTGTGTGATCCAAATCAAATATAACAATGATAGGTTTCATTACAAATCCACCCGAGGTTAATGATTAGACATGAAAAACAGGATCACCTCGATTACTGGAGTAGGGAAATTATATTCTCCAAGTTTACTGAAGTATAATTTATTCTGGAAACAATATCACTCCAAGAAAACTGTAGGAATGAATGTTTTAAGTGTGGCCATACCTGTGTTGATAAATAATGGTCATATTTTATATTTCATAGTCATAGAATCTACAGTGCAGAGGTCCGCGGGCAGGGGTGCGGACCTGTGTTTACCTGATGACCCTGTAATCGGAGATCTGACCCTGTAATCAGAGATCTGACCCTGTAATCAGAGATCTGACCCTGTAATCAGAGATCTGACCCTGTAATTGGAGATCTGACCCTGTAATCGGAGATCTGACCCTGTAATTGGAGATCTGACCCTGTAATCAGAGATCTGACCCTGTAATTGGAGATCTGACCCTGTAATCGGAGATCTGACCCTGTAATCAGAGATCTGACCCTGTAATCAGAGATCTGACCCTGTAATCGGAGATCTGAACCTGTAATTGGAGATCGACCCTGTAATCAGAGATCGACCCTGTAATCAGAGATCTGACCCTGTAATCAGAGATCTGATCCTGTAATCAGAGATCTGACCCTGTAATCAGAGATCTGACCCTGTAATCGGAGATCTGACCCTGCAATCAGAGATCTGACCCTGTAATCGGAGATCTGACCCTGTAATTGGAGATCTGACCCTGTAATCAGAGATCTGACCCTGTAATTAGATATCTGACCCTGTAATGGGAGCTATTACCCTGTAATCGCAGATCTGACCCTGTAATTGGAGATCGACCCTGTAATCAGAGATCTGACCCTGTAATTGGAGATCTGACCCTGTAATCGGAGATCTGACCCTGTAATTGGAGATCTGACCCTGTAATTGGAGATCTGACCCTGTAATCAGAGATCTGACCCTGCAATCGCAGATCTGACCCTGTAATTGCAGATCTGATCCTGTGATCAGAGATCTGACCCTGTAATCGCAGATCTGACCCTGTAATGGGAGCTATTACCCTGTAATCGCAGATCTGACCCTGTAATTGCAGATCTGACCCTGTAATCAGAGGTCTGACCCTGTAATGGGAGCTATGACCCTGTAACCCAATATCTGATCCTGTATGCGAGATCTGACCCTGCAATAGGAGATCTGACCCTGCAATAGAAGATCTGACCCTGTAATAGGAGATCTAGGGCAGCACGGTGGCGCAGTGGTTAGCACTGCTGCCTCACGGCACCAAGGTCCCAGGTTCGATCCCGGCCGTGGGTCACTGTCCGTGTGGAGTTTGCACATTCTCCCTGTGTTTGCGTGGGTTTCGCCCCCACAACCCAACCCAAAGGGTAGGTGGATTGGCCACACTAAATTGCCCCTTAATTGGAAAAAAAAATATTGGGTATTCTATATTTATAAAAAAGAATTTAAAAAATGTAATCCGAGATCTGACCCTGTAATCCGAGATCTGACCCTGTAATCGGAGATCTGAATCTGTAATCGGAGATCTGACCCTGTAATCGGAGATCTGAATCTGTAATCGGAGATCTGAATCTGTAATCGGAGATCTGAATCTGTAATCGGAGATCTGAATCTGTAATCGGAGATCTGAATCTGTAATCGGAGATCTGAATCTGTAATCGGAGATCTGAATCTGTAATCGGAGATCTGAATCTGTAATCGGAGATCTGAATCTGTAATCGGAGATCTGACCCTGTAATTGGAGATCGACCCTGTAACCAGAGATCTGACCCTGTAACCAGAGATCTGACCCTGTAACCAGAGATCTGACCCTGTAATTGGAGACCTAACCCTGTAATCGGAGATCTGACCCTGTAATCGGAGATCTGACCCTGTAATCAGAGATCTGAATCTGTAATCGGAGACCTAACCCTGTAATCGGAGATCCACTGCCCAGCAATTTGAAATTTCGTGTCAAGTTTCCTGTCACATGGTCTCGGAGAACAGTGACCTTATCCACAGTTTAACAACTAAAGGAGAAAAGCTTGCATCTATATAGCACCTTTCACAACCTCAGTACATCCCAAAGCACTGTCTGGGTGATGATGTACAATGTGTATGGAGCAGCTTCATTACTGACCCTCATTAATAGGTTGGATTTGACACTGTCTCATCATGTTGTGAGGATATTTGTGACTTTGTGATTGGCGGTTACTATGAAGCTGAATCCACAGTTTAGAGCAACTGTATTCTGAGATTGTTCAGTTACCAGCCAAGCTTGCTTTGTGAGAGAGAAGCAGAAGCATTTAGATAAAGAAATTAGAAAGTAATTTGAAAGAAAATGTTCTTGGATCCTGATCTATTTGTTTAATTGAGAAAGATTTTCCAATGCAGCATTAATCCATGAACTAATTTTACAGAGTAGTCTGTTTCTGCTCATTTTACCCACCATGTGTTTCTTTACTGTATAACACATCCCCCGTTTTCTCTTCGCATCCTTTCCATCTCTTCCCGTTTTTTTCTTTCATATTTCTCCCTTTCTTCCCTTTGTTGTTCTCTCTCCTCCGCCATCATTTTCATGAATTGACTCATCGTGTTTTCATTGCTACGTGCCGTAGCTTCCATCGTCTCTTTCATCATTTTCATCTGTTGCTCCATCAAGGTCTTTTGTCGCTCCATCATGTCCTGTCTTTCTTTTTCAGCTGTAAAAATTACAAATGTTAATGACTGAGGATTTTTACTGATATTCTAAACATTAATTACAACTTATTAAATCTGTGTGAATGGTGATGTCATAATGCTTCCAGCTGGTTATATATTAATGTGACCTGTGACACGATTCATATTATGGATCAGGATTGTAACATATAGTCTAACTGTAATTAAATTGGCATCTCATTTTCAGTTGTTTAACTCAACTAAGTGTTATTGACTTGCGGAATCATTTCAAAAGGCTGTTTGTAGGTGTGTGGGACTGGAGTCACAAAGGCGAGAACGCTGGCCCATGTTCCTCACCCCCATCCCAGGCCCAACCATCAGCCACTCATCGTGTTAACGTGGTCCCCGTGGTCACGAGACCCACAGGGACAACCCAATCAATCTCCCTGTGGGACTGGTGGAATACAAGCTCCCCAGCTAGTGGGCGGAGGCCCATCAGGTGGGGCTCGTGGAACTCACCTGATAAAACCAAAAGAGAAAATGCTGGAAAATCACAGCAGGTCTGGCAGCATTGTAGGGAGAGAAAAGAGCTCATGTTTCGAGCCCAGATGACCCTTTGTCAAAGCTAAAAGGCATAGAAAGTGGGAGATATTTATACTGTAGGGTGAGGGAATGAACGATGTGGGCAGCACGGCAGCACAAGTGGATATCCCTGTGGCTTCACAGCGCCAGGGGGAAAGAGTGGGGGGGGAATATATGTAAAGAAGGAAATGAAAGGTAAAAGTCAGTTAAAGTGAAATGGAATGAAAACAAAAGGGTCAAGGTTGGGTAGAGCTAATCATGGTCAATTTGATGTTGAGACTGTCATAATATACACACATGTATATGATGGTGCATAGACAGACACTGACTGACACACTGAATGACCAATCAACACACAGAACACAGCAGCCAATCACCAGACAGGACACGACCACTATAAAGCCAGAGGGCACTAGTTTTCCCACTCTCTTGGGATGCAGCCTCTGAGACAGCCAGAGCCCATGATCAGCAACAGTGTGATGGACCTACCCTGAGATAGTCTACCTTTGACCAGTGATCAGCCATCCGGTATTATGGACAGCGTCCGCCCTCCCCCGCTGTTCCCCATCACCGGCAACCTCGGTGCCAACTGGAAGATTTTTAAGCAGAAGTTTCAACTGTACCTCGAAGCCACCGACCTTGAAGCCGCGTCAGATGCCAGAAAGATTGCTCTCTTTCTCTCCACGGACGGGGATCACGCCATCCACATTTTTAACTCCCTCACATTCGCTGAAGGTGAGGACAAGTCCAAGTTCAAAACAGTCCTGCTCAAATTCGACAGCCACTGTGACATCAAAGTCAACGAGAGTGTTGAACACTACTTGTTTCAACAGCATCTGCAGGGTAAGGATGAAACTTTTCAATCTTTCCTAACCCATCTTCGCATCCTCGCGCAATCCTGTAATTACGGCTCCACCTCCGACTCAATGATACGCGACCAGATTGTTTTCGGGGTGCACTCGGACCCCCTACGCCAGCAGCTCCTTAAAGTGAAACAGCTCACCCTCGCTATCGCCATCGAAACCTGCGTTCTGCATGAACACGCCACTAACCGATACTCGCACATTCAAGCGGCAGAGACGGCGCGGCAAGGCCCCCACGAAGCAGAGCGGGTGCTGGCCGTAAAACAGCTCCAGGGCTTGAGTCTGGATGAGGGCAGCCATTTTGCGCGCTTTTCCCGGGCACCGAGCAACGACCGAGGAGACAGTGAGGCCGAAGACCGAACTGCGCATGCGCGCACAACGTACAACCGCACCGCACATGCGCGGTGGCGCACAGAGCGTTCTGACGTCATGACGTGCAACAACTGTGGCTCCTCCCACTTAAAGCGGCAATGTCCTGCGAAATCTCGACACTGTCTCCAGTGTGGCAAGCTTGGGCGCTACGCAGCCCTGTGCAGATCTGCTCAACTACCTGCCTCCCGTCGGTCCCAGCAGCAGCGCAGGAATGTCCAGACCGTACAACAACCAGTTACAGATTCCGACTCCGACATGGTTCCAGACCCTGACACCGAGGATCTCAAATCCCCATTCCGGGTGGGCATCATCACCAAGCATACACTGCTTCAAAGAAAAAAGGCCAAGCCCTTCCCAGCGATGAGCATTGATGTGGATGACGAGTGGTTTGCCACCCTTTCGGTCAACAAATCTCGCATCCGATTCAGGCTGGACACCGGCACTTCAGCCAACCTCATTTCGCAGTCTGACCTGGACAGCCTCCACGTTAAGCCGACCATCCTTCCATCTGCCTGCCAGCTTCTCGACTACAATGGCAATTGCTGCCAGTGGCTCATGCCAGCTTGTGGTGTTGCACCGTTTCTTAAAGACCACCCTGCGCTTCGAGATTGTCGGGTTCACCAAAGCTTCCCTGTTCGGTGCTCAGGCGTGCAAGATCCTGAATCTCGTCCAAAGGGTTCACTCCATGTCGCCCGCTGAGGCATCTGCACCGCCGGACGCCGACTTTCAGACACAACTGAAGGACATCATTACTCGATATCTCTTCGAGGGCATGGGCACACTCCCAAACACGTACAAAATTATTTAAAAACCAAATGCCACGCCTGTGGTTCATGCACCCCGCCGGGTGCCGGCGCCCCTTAAGGACCGCCTCAAGCAGCAGCTGTAGGACCTCCAGGATCAGGGCGATATCTCTAAGGTAACGGAACCCACCGACTGGGTCAGCTCCATGGTGTGTGTTAAGAAACCATCCGGAGAACTACGCATATGCATCGACCCCAAAGGTTTGAACCGTAACATTATGAGGGAACACTACCTATCCCAAAGCGCGAAGAACTCACCTGTGAGATGGCTCGCGCCAAATGTTTCACAAAGCTGGACGCCTCCCAGGGGTTCTGGCAGATACAACTTGACGCATCCAGTCGGAAGCTCTGCACATTTAACACCCTGTTTGGCCGGTATTGTTACAACCGGATGCCGTTTGGCATCATCTCAGCCTCGGAGGTGTTCCACCGAATAATGGAGCAAATGATGGCGGGCATCGAGCGGGTGGGGGTATACGTAGATGACATCATTGTCTGGTCCACCACCCCGCAGGAACACATCGATCGACTCCAACGCGTGTTCCGGAGAATCCATGAGCATGGCCTCCACCTCAACAGAGCTGAATGCTCCTTTGGTCAAACAGAAATAAGATTCCTCGGCGACCACATATCACAGTTTGGTGAGCAGCCGGATGCAGACAAGGTGTCGGCGATTAATGCCATGAAGACACCGGAGGGCGAAAAGGCGGTCCTCCTCTTCCTGGGAATGGTCAATTCCATGGGGAAGTTTATCCCCAACCTTGCATCCCACACCACAGCTCTCTGCAATCTTGTGCTGAAAACCACCGACTTCCAGTGGCTAGCAAGAGCAAGAGTGGCGTGAACTCAGGGCGAAACTCACCAAGGCCCCGGTATTGGCATTCTTCGACCCTGCCAAGGAGATCTCCATTGATGCGAGCCAGTCTGGCATTGGAGCAGTGCTCCTCCACGCAACGACTCCTCCTCATGGGCTCTAGACGCATACGCATCGCGTGCGATGACGCCCACTGAGCAACGCTATGCTCAAATCGAAAATGAGTGCCTGGGTCTCCTCACGGGAATTGTCAAATTCCATGACTACGTATATGGACTCCCCAAATTTACGGTCGAAACGGACCACAGGCCACTGGTCCACATTATACAGAAGGACCTCAACGATATGACGCCCCGCCTGCAACGCTTCCTCCTTAAACCCAGGCGGTATGACTTCGAACTGATCTACACGCCGGGCAAGGAGCTCATCGTGGCCGATGCACTCTCCCGCTCCGTCACTACGCCATGCGAGCAGTCGGGCTTCGTTTGCCAAATCGATGCCCAAGTTGAGTTCTGCGCATCTAACTTGCCCGCCATTGACGAACGAGTCATCCAGATTCGTCGTGAAACAGCCAAGGATCCTTTGCTCCAACGAGTCATGCACCATCTTACAGACGGATGGCTCAAAGGCCAATGCCCGCAATTCTACAACATCAAAGATGATCTGGCAGTGGTAGATGGAATTCTGTTTAAGTTGGACAGGATCATCATTCCGCAAAGCATGTGGGAGCTTGTCCTTGAGCAGCTCCATGGGGGTCACCTGGGGGTGGAGAAGTGCCGCCGGCGGGCCCATGAGGCAGTGTACTGGCCTGGCATCAACCAGGACATCACCAACACTGTTCTAAACTGCCCAACGTGCCAACGGTTCCAGCCGGCTCATCCAAAGGAGACCTTGCACCCACATGAACTGGTGTTGTCCCCCTGGACCAAGGCTGGCATTGATCTCTTCCATGCACAAGGCTGGGACTATGTCCTTATAGTGGATTACTTCTCTAACTACCCAGAGGTGGTGAGGCTGCATGACCTCACATCGACAGCGGTCATCCGTGCGTGCAAGGAGACTTTTGCTCGTTATGGCAATCGACTCACGGTCATGTCCGATAATGGCCCATGTTTTGCCAGTCAGGAGTGAACCAATTTTGCCCAACGGTACAATTTTACGCACGTCACCTCAAGTCCCCACTACCTCCAGTCAAATGGCAAAGCTGAAAAGGGGGTACAGATTGTCAAGTGACTCCTGTGCAAAGCGGCTGATGTGGGTTCAGACTTTTACCTCACACTACTAGCCTACAGGTCGACTCCTTTGTCCAGTGGCCTGTCCCCAGCACAATTGTTAATGAACCGCACATTACGGACAACGGTGCCTGCAATACACATCCCGGACCTTGACAACTTTCCGGTCCTGTGAAGAATGCAACTGTCTCGGGCCCAACACAAGTTGGCCTATGACCCCCGCACCATGGATCTCCCTGCTCTCATCCCTGATGACCAGGTTCGTGTTCAGCTTCCTGAAGGTGGCTGGTCTGCCGCCGCTGTGGTGATCAAGCAAGTGGCCCTCAGATCGTTTCTGGTTCGTATGC
Source organism: Scyliorhinus canicula (assembly GCF_902713615.1). NCBI lineage: Eukaryota > Metazoa > Chordata > Chondrichthyes > Carcharhiniformes > Scyliorhinidae > Scyliorhinus > Scyliorhinus canicula. The sequence goes on from NC_052146.1 coordinate 306,989,146, forward strand.
AGGATGGCTCTTTTCTTCGCCGCAATAGGCGGGCACTGCGGTTGCTTCCACGCTCGCCGCCAGATCGTGATGCCCTGCCTTGGCCTCAGGACATGCCCTTCCAAGAAATGAAATGAAAATCGCTTATTGTCACGAGTAGGCTTCGATGAAGTTACTGTGAAAAGCCCCTAGTCGCCACATTCCGGTGCCTGTCCGTGGAGGCTGGTACGGGAAGAGCTCACCGATCTACCTCTTCTGTTGCATCCTCTGCGACTGACACAGCCCCGCCCATCCCAGAGCAGGCGGCCCCCGACCCACCCTCTGTGACTGACACAGCCCCGCCCATCCCAGAGCAGGCGGCCCCCGACCCACCCTTGAGGCGGTCAACCAGAATCCGTCGCCCACCACCGAGACTGAATTTATGAACTGATTGTTTTGTTACCTTGGTTCTTCATGTGCTCGTTTGTACATACTGTTAGTTATCTTCCATGTTTTGTTACATACACTCTATCTGCACTAGACACCTTCCCGTGTAAATATGTTAGGATTTTTTGTATATAGTCAGGATCATGTTCATGTAAATATGCTCACATACTCCGTATATAGTCAGGCACATTCACATACCAGACTATTTATTGCCACATACACTTAATTTTTTTCAAAAGGGGAGATGTCATAATATACACACAAGTATATGATGGTGCATAGACAGACACTGACTGACACACTGAATGACCAATCAACACACAGAACACAGCAGCCAATCACCAGACAGGACACGGCCACTATAAAGCCAGAGGGCACTAGTTTTCCCGCTCTCTTGGGATGCAGCCTCTGAGACAGCCAGAGCCCATGATCAGCAACACGAACATTTACTATGTGCTAGCAGTATAGTCTGGTCAGGTTAGCCTCAGGTCTCCAATCAACTCAACATAGTGTCAACCCACAGTTCAAGTATGTTTTACAGCTCATAGTTCAATAAAATAGAGTTATACTTCTACAAGTGTTGGTAGCCTGTCTCTCTCACTGCTCTGGTAAACGCAGTCCTCGCAGACCCAGCATACCCAACACATCAGAGACCGTAAGGCTGTAGCGTGCCGAACTGGAAGATGATTGTTGGGGAAAAGGATAATTTTTTTGATTCACCAGAAGAAGCAAACTCGTTTATTCAAAAACTTAACTTGAATTCTGTTTAATACTAGTTCATGTTTGTTCTATTATGTACACCGGTGTCTGGACGTTTTATATTGCATATTTCTACTCGGGTTGGGGTTTGTTGTTGTTTATTGAGTTTAGTGGGCAGCACGGTAGCATGGTGGTTAGCACAATTGCTTCACAGCTCCAGGGTCCCAGGTTCGATTCCCGGCTTGGTTCACTGTCTGTGCGGAGTCTGCACGTTCTCCCCGTGTGTACGTGGGTTTCCTCCGGGTGCTCCGGTTTCCTCCCACAGTCCAAAGATGTGCGGGTTAGGTGGATTGGTCATGCTAAATTACCCTTAGTGTCCAAAATTACCCTTAGTGTTGGGTCGGGTTACTGGGTTATGGGGATAGGGTGGAGGTGTGAGCTTGGGTAGGGTGCTCTTTCAAAGAGCCAGTGCAGACTTGATGGGCCGAATAACCTCCTTCTGCACTGTAAATTCTATGATAATATGTGTTTTCGATCGTTGCATTGCAAATTATTCAAGTGTTGATTTTTCTATATAGAACATAGAACAGTACAGCACAGAACAGGCCCTTCGGCCCTCGATATTGTGCCGAGCAGTGATCACCCTACTCAAACCCACGTATCCACCCTATACCCGTAACCCAACAACTCCCCCCCCTTAACCTTACTATTAGGACACTACGGGCAATTTAGCATGGCCAATCCACCTAACCTGCACATCTTTGGACTGTGGGAGGAAACCGGAGCACCCGGAGGAAACCCACGCACACACGGGGAGGACGTGCAGACTCCGCACAGACAGTGACCCAGCCGGGAATAGAACCTGGGACCCTGGAGCTGTGAAGCATTTATGCTAACCACCATGCTACCGTGCTGCCACTATATATCATTGAATGGAGAGCCCACGGCTAATGATGAGGTTCGCTGATGGAAGTGCGAAGAGAAGGTTTACTGCCACGGTTCACAAACAGTTTGTGAATATTTGTAAGCAGAGTCTTGTTCAGTAGGGGCTTAGGGATAAGGTACGGTTTGATAATGTTGTGAAGGGGTTTTAGGATGGGGGATGGGGGAGGCTGTTACTGTTGGTTGGTTGACAGTGTCCACAAATCCTGGTTTGTCAGGTCATGTGACTTGGCTAGTTGCGGTCTGGGGAGGGCCTCCTCGCTTAATCTTTGAGATCTCTTGCTTGATATTCCTCCATGGATATGGGTGACTCCGGTGTCGGGAGTAATGTGGGACCTCCACTTCATTTAGTAACCTGGAATGTTCAGGATCTGAATGGCCCAGAGGAGCGGGCTAGGACTATTGCCCATCTTAAGTGTTTAAACCCTGATGTAATGTTTGAAACCCATCTGCATGTGAAGGACCAGACGAGGCTTTGTAAAAGCTGGGTGGGACAGGTCTTTCATTCGAGTTTTAACAGGAAGACCTGAGGCATGGCAATTATAATTCATAAAATAATACAATTTTCCTCCTCGCGGGTTGTAGAGGACGCTAATGGTCGCTATATTATTATCTCCGGTTCATTGGCAAACACTCCAGTAATCTGAGTAAACCTCTCTGCTCCCAACTGGGCTGACCCGAACTTTATAAACTCACTGGGGAACTCCCTCCCTGACCTGCATTCACACCTAATGATTCTGGGAGGCAACCTTGACAATTCTGATTCTTTTGCTATCAGTCTGGTCTCAATAAAATTTGAGACGGATTTGCAGGTATCAATTATTGTTTATTTTAACCAGCTAGCTGGGGTGACTGACTCTATTGGGAGAGCAGGACACAACCACAGTCTCCTGAACCGTCAACAGCGAGTGAGGACAAAGGGACAAAACATCTAATTTCATATACATTCAAGTAGCATCAAGTTTCACATACATACGACCAAATAAGGCAACAGTGCAAATGCGAAGCTCCCATAGGCTTTCCCCACATTCCTTAACCTGGCCTGAGGCCTCTTTTCCCAGTATCCCTTGCAACAAAGAAATGGTCCTAGTGGCTGCCCATCCCCTTCTTCCTGCCTTCAATCCCAGTTGATGTTTAAAAGTCCACTAACCTATCTCCTTATTCTACTGTAGTAAGATTTTACTCCTAACTTGGCCTAACTATCCATCATGCCTTTCTGTTCATTTCCTCAACCTGAACTATGTCTTTGACCCTAAATTGGATTGTTCCATACCAAAACCTCTGACCCCATTTAGGATAGCCAGGGCACGGATTCAAATGCAGATCGGGCGGCACAGTAGCACAGTGGTTAGCACAGTTGCTTAACAGCACCAGGGACCCGGGTTTGATTCCCGGCTTGGGTCACTGTCTCTGCGGAGTCTGCACGTTCTCCCCGTGTGGACGTGGGTTTCCTCCAGTTGCTCTGGTTTCCTCCCACAGTCCAAAGATGTGCAGGTTAGGTGGATTGGCCATGATAAATTGCCCTTAGTGTCCAAAAAGGTTAGGTGGGGTTACTGGGTTGCAGGAATAGGGTGGAGGTGTGGGCTTCTGTAGGGTGCTCTTTCCAAGGGCCAATGCAGACCTGATGGGCCGAATGGCCTCCTTCTGCACTGTAAATTCCATGATTCTATGATCGATGGATGGGTGGGGTAGATCTTTGGCATTTTCTGCATCCGAATGATAAAGAGTTAAAAAATTTTCACATGTCCGCATTGAGTATTCCTGAATCGATTTTTTAAAAAAAATTGTCGATAGGCCCTTTCCAGTTTAGTGGTGGCAGCCGAATATTTGGCGATCGCCATCGCAGACTAGGCCCCTCATTTTGTTGATTTTTGCTTTGATTTTGGCTCCCCCAATGCCCATCTTGGAGTCTAGACACCACATTGATGTTGAATGGCAAATTCTGTGAGCGGTTGTCTGCTGTAGCCGTCTTTATTAAGCTCAACAAGTCCGAGTCAATTTCTCCTGCGACACTGGGAGACCCTAAAGGCTGTCATTGAGAGGGGAATTATCTCACATAAAGCTCACACCATAAAAACTGAGTGATTGGAGCGACAGAGATTGGTGGACTCCACTTTGTAAGCTGACCGCCAATATTCACTTTCCTCAACGTCGGAGCTCCTGACGCACAGGACAAAATGACAACTCCAATTTTAACTGATATTCAAGTGCATTGGACAGCTGCAATCTGGCAAAGCCCCGTGTCCTGACCGCTTCCCAGGTTAAAAGGTTCTCAGAGCTCACATCTTTATTAATGGACATGTTTCATGATACACTGTCCAGGGGTACACTACTCCTGACCCTCACTCAAGCCTCAATTCCTTTGCTCCTCAAGGGGGGCAAGGACCAGTAGATTGTGGGGCATACCAATCCATTTCACTTTGAACACAGAAGTTAAACTGCTGGTGGCAGTCCTGGGGCCTCGGCTAATATATGAGGAACAGACACACAGTCCATGGAAGGGCCGGTAGTTGTGGATCAATGTTTGATGCCTCTGAAACATCATCCTCTCCCCTTCCACTCATAGTGTCTGTGGTTGCAGAAAAAGCATTTGATAGGGTGAAGTGGAACTATCTACTTGAGATTCTGGGGAGATTTGAATTCGGCCCTAAATTTGCCTTCTGGATTTGTCTGTTGTACAATGTCCCTGAGAACAACATTCATACAAACTCAACATTTTCAGAATACTTTCCCTTGGGCAGGGGCACTAGACAGGGATGCCCTCTCCCCCGCTGCTCTTTGCCTCAGCTATTGAGCCCCTCTCGATAGTGATGAGAGCATCTGATTAGTAGAGAGGCGCTTGTTGGGATGGAGTGGAGCATTGGGTATCGCTTTATGCAGACGACCTTCTTCTGTACATTACAGACCTGGCTCCTTCCATGGATGACACAATGAAGACACTCACTATGTTTGATACCTTTTCTGGTTGCAGACTAGGTGGAAGTAAGAGTAAGTGTTTTCCAGTGAACCGACCTGCTCGATGAGCTCAACTTAATTCATTGCTGTTTCGCCTCTCCAACACTAGTGTTGGAGAGCTACACTCCGTGTAGCTCATAACTGGGCATTACTTCACAAACTGAATTACTCAAGCCTCATCGGTAATGGCAAAGCAAGGGTGCCACAGTGGAGCAGTGGTTAGCACTGCTGCCTCACGGTGCTGAAGACCCGGCTCTGGGTCACTGTCCGTGTGGAGTTTGCACATTCTCCCCGTGTCTGCGTGGGTTTCACCCCCACAACTCAAAGATCGGGCAGGGTAGGTGAATTGGCCACGCTAGATTGCCCCTCAATTGGAGAGAAATAATTGAATACACTAAATTTATAAAAGAAAAGTAATGTCAAAGCAGATGTGCAGAGGTAGAGTAGCTTTCCTTTGTGAAAATGAAAAATGAAAAGAAAATCGCTTATTGTCACGAGTAGACTTATAAAGAAGTTACTGTGAAAAGCCCCTAGTCGCCACATTCCGGCGTCTGTCCGGGGAGGCTGTTACGGGAATCGAACCGTGCTGCTGGCCTGCTTGGTCTGCTTTCAAAGCCAGCGATTAAGCCCTGTGCTAAACAGCCCCACTCCTGTGCTAAACAGCCCCACTTGTCCCTGGCAGATAGGATACAAATAATTAAAATGAATGTGCTTCCTAGATTTATCTCTTTCTTTCAATGTATCCCAATTTTTTTTGTCCAAATCAGTTTTTACTATGGCCAACGAAACGATTTCAGTTTTTATTTGGGCGGATAAGTGTCCCAGAGACCAAAGCACTCTGCTTCAGAGAGACAGGGAATCGGGAGGCTTGGCCCTCCCAAATCTTTTGTTTTCCTGTTGGGCTGCCAGCATTCAGGAAACCTTGAAATGGTTTAGCGACCCTGAATCGATTTGGGGCAAAATGGAGGCTCGATCGTTGCACCACCATCTCCTCTCTTCGCGCCATAATTACTGCCCCGTAGCCATTCTCCCCTTCTCCCCTTCAGGTTTTTCTTCAAGCCCCCTGGTGATTTCTTCCCTAAGATTTGGAAACAGTATTGGTAGCATTTCAGCCTTCTCTCCCTGTCTTCTTTCACCCCCATTTGCAGAAATCACCTCTTTTTGCCCTTGGGTACAGACTCAACATTCAGGTCTTGTGGGGGGGGGCGGGGGGGGGGGGGGGGGGGGGGGGGGGGGGGGGGCGGTGCGACGGCAAAGGGACTTGTACATTTCGGGGATCTATTCTTAGAGGAGAGATTTGCCAGCTTTGAGATGCTCGTTGACAAATTGTAATTGCCCAGTACTAATTTAAATTCTAGATTTCTCCAGTAAGTGTTTTTTCTTTCTAGGGATTAGTTTATAGTGGGGTTAATTTGTCTGTTACAATTATTAGGAAAGATGTGTATATAAAACCTTTTGATTCTGTATTCCTATTTCTTAAATGCTTGCTATTGATAATATGATTATTGTTTGTGAAATTCGATAAATATACCTATTTTTTAAAAGATTAATAAAGATGAGATATTCGATGTTTTCACAGCATAAAGGGGCATAAATTCCCAGGGCCTGATGAGTTGGATCCCAGACTATTATGGGAGACAAGGGAGGAGATTGCAGGGGCCCTGACTGAGATATTTAAATCTTCGTTGGTCACAGGTGAAGTGCCAGATGACTGGAGGATAGCGAATGTGGTGATTTCATTTGAGAAGATCAGCAGGGATAAGCCAGGGAATTACAGGCCAGTTAGTCCAAAGTCAGTGGTAGGGAAATTATTGGAAAACATTCTGAAGGACAGGATTAATCAACACTTGGAGAGGCAGGGATTGATCAGAGATAGTCTTTTTAAAATAAATTCTGAGTACTCAATTCAATTTTTCCAATTAAGGGGCAATTTAGCATGGCCAATCCACCTAGCCAGCACATCTTTGGGTTGTGGGGGCGAAACCCACTGCAGACACAGGGAGAATGTGCAAACTCCACAGGACAGTGACCCAGAGCTGGGATCGAACCTGGGTCCTCAGCTCCGTGAGGAAGCAGTGCTAACCACTGTGCCACCGTGCCGCTACAGATCAGGGATAGTCAGCATCGATCTGTTGGTGGGAGATCCTGTCTAACTAATTTAATTGGTATTTTCGATAATGTAACAAAATATATTGACGAGTGTAGCGCAGCTAATATGGGGCACGATTCTCCGCAACTGCGGAGATTCGCGGAAGCCGCCGCGAAAGAGGCCGTCTCTCACGATGGCTTCGGCGCCCGGTCCCGGGACCCGATTCTCCCCCCCGGGCGGGGCTAGGAGCGTGGCCCCGGGCTTCTCGGCCGCGTGGCCTTGACGACCGTCGGCAAGGCCACGCACAGAGAATGATGCACGGCTGGCGCCTGTATGATGTCAGCCGTGCATGCGCAGGTTGGCCGGGTCCAAACCGGCACAAACCGCGCATGGGGTGTGCCGTCTTTTCCCTTAGCCGCCCCGCAAGATGTGGCGGCTTGATTTGCGGGGCGGCGGAGGGAAAATAGTGCGTCCGTTTTGGACGCAGGCCCGACAATCGGTGGGCACCGATTGTGGGCCTGTCCCCTCCCGTGCACAGTCGTGGTGCTCCCATCCCGATTGGGCGCCTAGACGCCCCAAACGGGCTTCTGACGGCCGTTTCACGATGGTGGCGACCAGGTGTCGTTGCCGCTGTCGTGAAACGGTCGGAAACTGCCGGCCACTCGGCCCATCGGGCTCGGAGAATTGCCGTTCGCTGTAAAAAACGGCGAGCGGCGGTTCGGCGAGCGGGGGAGGGGTGGGGAATTGCGGGGGGGTCGTACAAAATGTCGGGAGGCCCTCCCGCGATTCTCCCAGGCCGCGGGAGGAGCGGAGAATCCCGCCCATGGTTTCCATGGACTTCAGGAAGGCCTTTGACAAGATCCCACATTAATGGCAGGTCCGAAAGGATCGAGCACATTGGATCCAAGACAAGTTGGCAAATTGGATCCAAAATTGCCGTGTTAAAAGGAGACAAAGGGGGATGGTGCAGGGTTGCTTTGTGGTGGAAACCTGTGACCAGCGGCGAACCACAGGGGTTGGTGCTGGGTCCCTCACTGTTTGTTATATATTAACAACTTGGATGTGAATGTAAAAGGTATAATTAGTAAGTTTACAGATGACACGAAAATTTGATGATGTTGTTGATAGTGAGGAGGATAGTCTTAGGCATCAGACTAATATGACCAGGGGCTTTTCACGGTAACTTTATCGCAGTGTTAATGTAAGCCTACTTTTGACAATGAAGATTATTCTCATATTATTATATTGATCAGCTGGTAAGCTTGGCAGAAATGGCAGATGGAATTTAATCCTGATAAGTCTGAGGTGATGGATTTTGGGATGTCTAATTTACAAAATGAACGCTCAGTCAATGGAGAATATTGAGGAACAAAGGGACCTTGGGGTACATGGATCTCTGAAGGTGGTAACACAGGTAGATAGGGTGGTGAAGAAGGCATACAGAATGCTTGCCTTCATTAGCCGGGGCACAGAGTATAGGAGCAGGAATTTCTTGGCACAACTTTATAAAACATTTGTTACGTTACAAATGGAGTATTTTTAAAAAATTAATTTACAGGATCTGGGCGTCGCTGGTTGGGCCAGCATTTATTGCCCATCTCTAAATGCCCTTCAGAAGGTGGTGGTGAGCTGCCTTCTGGAATAGCTACAGTCCTTGAGGTGTAGGTACATCCACTGTGCTGTTAGGGAGGGAGTTCCAGGATGTTGCCCCAGCAACAGTGAAGCAACGGTGATATATTTCCAAGTCAGGGTGGGGAGTGACTTGGAGGGGAACCTCCAGGTGGTGGGGTTCCCAGGTATCTGCTGCTCTTGTCCTTCTAGATGGCAGTGGTCATGGGTTTGGAAGGTGCTGTGTAAGGAGCCTTGATGAGTTACTGCTGTGCATCTTGCAGATGGTACACACGGCTGCCACTGTTCGTCGGTGGTGGAGGGTTTGAATGTTTGTGGAAGGAGGAGCAATCAAGCGGGGCTGCTTTGTCCTGGGTGGTGTTGAGCTTCTTGAGTGTTGTTGGAGTTGCACTCATCCAGGCAAGTGGAGAGTATTCCATTAGACTCCTGACTTGTGCCTTGCAAATGGTGGACAGGCTTTGGGGGTCAGAAGATGAGTTACTTGCCGTAGGATTCCTCGCCTTTGACCTGCCCTGGTAGCCACTATTAATATGGCTAGTCCAATTTGTAGAATGCAATTCATAGAATCCCTGCAGTGCAAAAGGAGGCCATTCAGCCCATCGAGTCCACACCGACCCTCTGAACGAGCACCCTACCAAGGTCCACTCCCGCACCCTATCCCTGTCACCTCATCTAACTTTTTGGACACTATGGTAATTTAGCATGGCCCATCCACCTAACCTGCACATCTTTGGAGTGTGGGAGGAAACCGGAGCACCCAGAGGAAACCCACGCAGACACAGGGAGAACACACAAACTCCACACAGACAGTTACCCGAGGCTGGAATTGAACCCAGGTCCCTGGCGCTGTAAGGCAGTAGTGTTAACCACTGTGCCACCGTGCCACAGTTCAGTTTCTGATCAACACTCAAGAAACTCAACACCATCCAGGAAAAAGCAACCCGCTTGATTGTTCCGCCTTCCACAAACATTCAAACCCTGATATCGATTGTGGAGGTTTCAGTGATGGTAATGCCATTGAATGTCATGTGCTTAGATCCTCTCTTGTTGGAGATGGTCATTGCCTGGCACTTGTGTGGCGCAAATGGAATTTGCCACTTGTCAGCCCAAGCCTGCATTAGCCCAGGGCTAATTCGCTGGCTTTGAAAGCAGACCAAGGCAGGCCAGCAGCACGGTTAAATTCCCGTACCAGCCTCCCCGAACAGGCGCCGGAATGTGGCGACTAGGGGCTTTTCACAGTAACTTCATTTGAAGCCTACTCGTGACAATAAGCGATTTCCATTTCTCATTTTCATATTGTCCAGGTCTTGCTGCATTTGGACATGGACTGCTTCATTATCTGAGAAGTCGCGAATTGTGTTGAACATTGTGCAGTCATCCGCAAACATCCCCACTTCTGACCTTATGTTGGAAGGCAGGTCATTGATGAAGCAGCTGAAGACGTTTGTGCCTAGGATATTTCCCTGAGGAACTCCTGCAATGATGTCCTGGAACTGAGATGATTGACCACCAACTACTGCAGCCATTTTCCTTTGTGCCGGGTATGACTCCAGCCAGCGGAGAGTTTTCCCCTGATTCCCATTTACTCCAGTTTAGCTGGGGCTCCTTGATGCCACATTTGGTCAAATGCTGCCTTGATGTCCAGGGCAGTCACGCACACCTCACCATTTGCATTCAGCTCTTTTGTCCATGTTTGAACCAATTGAATGCAGTTCTGGTCACCACACCCTTGGAAGGACATGATTGCATTGGAGGGGATGCAGGGGAAATTCACCACAATGTTACCTGGGATGAAAAGTATCAGCTGAATGAGGAGAGACAGGATAGGCTGGGTTTGTTGTCCCTGGAGTAGAAGCGGCTGACGGAGGATCTGATAGAAGTATACAAAATTATGAGAGGCATAGATAGGTTAGATCGTAAGAATCTTTCCCCCATGGCAGAGGTGTCTAAGACCAGAGGTTGTAGGTTTAAGGTGAGGAGTAAAAGGTTTATGGGGGACCTGAGGAAACAATTTTCACCCAGAGGGTGGTGGAGGCAGGAACTCTTGCAACATTTCAGAAACATCTGGGCGAGCACTTAAATTGCCAAAAGCATCAGAAGACCAGAAGACAGAGGAGCAGAGTTAGGCCACTCGGCCCATTGAGTCTGCTTTGCCATTCAATCATGGCTGATATTTTTCTCATCCCCATTCTCCTGCATTCTCCCCATAACTCCTGATCCCCTTATTAATCAAGAACCTATCTATCACCATCTTAAATCTTTGTGGAGGGTTCAATACCCAGGGATTTAAGGTAATGGGCAAGAGATTTCGAGGAGATGTGGGGAGAACCTTTTTCACCCAGAGAGTGGTTGAAACCTGGAACTCACTGCCTGAAAGGATGGTAGAGATGGGAACCCTCGTAACTTTTAATAAGAATTTAGATGAGCACGTGAAATGCCATTGCATAAAGGCATCAGACCAAATGCTGGAAAATGGGATGAAAATAGATCTTTGCTGGGCGACACGGTGGTGCAGTGGTTAGCGCTGCTGCCTACGGTGCTGAGGACCTGGGTTCGATCCCGGCTCTGGGTCACTGTCTGTGTGGAGTTTGCACATTCTCCCCGTGTTTGCGTGGGTTTCACCCCCACAACCCAAAGATGTGCAGGGTAGTTGTATTGGCCACGCTAAATTGCCCTTTAATTGGGGAAAAAATAATTGGGTGCTCTAAATTTATATTTTAAAAGAATTGATACGTGCGTGATGGTTGGCACAGACGCGAAGGGCTGAAGGGCCTCTTTTTGTGCTGTAAGACTCTATAACTCTAATACCCCAGCCATGCCTCCTGACTCCATGTGTAAATTTCACTTTAGGTCCCTGATCGGTTGTACTCCTTTTCCGACTTGCCTGGAGAAGGTTTTGGGATTTCCCCTTGTGCCCGCTGCCAGTCTTTTCTCATAATCCCTCTTTGTTTTTCTAATCAGCTTTTCACCTCCCCTCTGAACCTTCTGTATTCCTCTTGGTTCTCAACTGCATTTCCTACCTGACACCTATCACAAGCACACTCTTTCTTCCTTATCTTAATTTCTATCTCCTTTTTCAGCCAGGGAGCTCTGGATTGGTTACTCCTACCTTTCTTTTTACAGGAATTTACCATAACTGTGTCTGGGCCATTTCTGCTTTGAAGGTAGCCCATTGTTCAGCTACAGTTTACCCCGCCCATCTTTCCTTCCAGACTAACCAGCCCAGCTCTGTTCTTGCCCCATTGAAGTCGGCTCTCCCCCAGTTCAGCATTTTGACTCTGTATCGCCTATTGTCCTTTTCTATCATCATCCGAAACCTTACAATATAATGATCACTCTTTCCTAAATGTTCCCCCACTGACAGCTGATCTATTCGGCCCAACTCATTTCCAAGAACTAGATTCAACTGTGCATCCTTTGTTGTGGGACTGGACACAAACTGCTGGAGAAAACTTTCCTTAACACAAGCGAGGAAGTTTTGTCCCTCTCAGCCCTTCACACTGCCACTATCCCAGTCTACATTCAGTTAATTAAAGTTCCCCATTAAACTACTCTTTAATGTCAGCACATCATCAACAGCAAAGGCATCATGTGCTCAATAAACAAAAGCTGGTGAGTTCTCAACTCCATCATCTGTTCCAGATCTTCAGAGATTCCTGAGTACGGTGAACCATTTGGTGAAATTTCTATTCAATCTGGCACAGGTCACAGAACCCCTGTGACACTTTCTCAAAGGGACCTGGTAAGATGCTGGGATGTACACCAGGATCAAGCATTACTTCACATAAACTATTGCTGCTCTTACCCCATCTCCTGGTTCACTATGACCCCTCCCTGCCCAGTATCACAGCAGCAGATGCTTCTTCCACAGGCCGAGGAGAGTCTTATTTCAGGAACAACAGGATGGATTCCACCAACCAGTGTATCATGAATCTAGACTATTGTCGGAGACAGAGATATGGGGCTGGATTCTCCGAATTTGAGACTGAGTGTTGACGCAAAAACAGAATTCGTGGACTTTCACGATAGAAAACTGGTGCCACACCAGGATCGATTCCGCTACTGCGGATGGGCTAGCACTAGAACCCCGTGGAACACGATCGATTCCAATGAGAATCGGTGCCGGATTTGCCGGGTCCGTGATTGACACTCTGGAGGCTGACAAGCTGCAGCCGCACACACACATTACACACCCCACACACACTCATCCCAGCCGCACACACACATAACACTCCCCACACACACTCATCCCAGCCGCACATACACATTACACTCCCCACACACACTCATCCCAGCCTCACACACACATTACACTCCCCACACACACTCATCCCAGCCACACACACACATTGCACTCCCCACACACACTCATCCCAGCCGCACATACACATTACACTCCCCACACACACTCATCCCAGCCTCACACACACATTACACTCCCCACACACACTCATCCCAGCCGCACACACACATTACACTCCCCACACACACTCATCCCAGCCGCACATACACATTACACTCCCCACACACACTCATCCCAGCCTCACACACACATTACACTCCCCACACACACTCATCCCAGCCGCACACACACATTACACTCCCCACACACACTCATCTCAGCCGCACATACACATTACACTCCCCACACAGACTCATCCCAGCCTCACACACACATTACACTCCCCACACACACTCATCCCAGCCGCACATACACATTACACTCCCCACACACACTCATCCCAGCCTCACACACACATTACACTCCCCACACACACTCATCCCAGCCACACACACACATTGCACTCCCCACACACACTCATCCCAGCCGCACATACACATTACACTCCCCACACACACTCATCCCAGCCTCACACACACATTACACTCCCCACACACACTCATCCCAGCCGCACACACACATTACACTCCCCACACACACTCATCTCAGCCGCACACACACATTACACTCCCCACACACACTCATCCCAGCCGCACACACACATTACACTCCCCACACACACTCATCCCAGCCGCACACACACATTATACTCCCCACACACACTCATCCCAGTCGCACACACACATTACACTCCCCACACACACTCATCCCAGCCGCACATACACATTACACTCCCCACACACACTCATCCCAGCCTCACACACACATTACACTCCCCACACACACTCATCCCAGCCGCACACATACATTACACGCCCCACACACACTCATCCCAGCCGCACACACACATTACACTCCCCACACACACTCATCCCAGCCGCACACACACATTACACTCCCCACACACACTCATCCCAGCCCCACACACACATTACACTCCCCACACACACTCATCCCAGCCGCACACACACATTACACTCCCCACACACACTCATCCCAGCCGCACATACACAGTACACTCCCCACACACACTCATCCCAGCCGCACATACACATTACACTCCCCACACACACTCATCCCAGCCGCACACACACATTACACTCCCCACACACACTCATCCCAGCCACACACACACAATACACTCCCCACACACACTCATCCCAGCCGCACACACACATTACCCTCCCCACACACACTCATCCCAGCCTCACACACACATTACACTCCCCACACACACTCATCCCAGCCAGACACACACACTTCACTCCCCACACACACAAATCCCAGCCTCACACACACATTACACTCCCCACACACACTCATCCCAGCCGCACACACACATTACACTCCCCACACACACTCATCCCAGCCACACACACACATTACACTCCCCACACACACTCATCCCAGCCTCACACACACATTACACTCCCCACATACACTCATCCCAGCCTCACACACACATTACACTCCCCACACACACTCATCCCAGCCTCACACACACATTACACTCCCCACACACACTCATCCCAGCCGCACACACACATTACACTCCCCACACACACTCATCCCAGCCGCACACACACATTACACTCCCCACACACACTCATCCCAGCCGCACGCACATTACACTCCCCACACACACTCATCCCAGCCGCACACATTACACTCCCCTCACACACTCATCCCAGCCACACACACATTACACTCCCCACACACACTCATCCCAGCCGCACACACACATTACACTCCCCACACACACTCATCCCAGCCGCACACACATATTACACTCCCCACACACACTCATCCCAGCCGCACACACACATTACACTCCCCACACACACTCATCCCAGCCGCACATACACATTGCACTCCCCACACACACTCATCCCAGCCTCACACACACATTACACTCCCCACACACACTCATCCCAGCCGCACACACACATTACACTCCCCACACACACTCATCCCAGCCGCACACATACATTACACTCCCCACACACACTCATCCCAGCCGCACACACACATTACACTCCCCACACACACTCATCCCAGCCGCACACACACATTACACTCCCCACACACACTCATCCCAGCCCCACACACACATTACACTCCCCACACACACTCATCCCAGCCGCACACACACATTACACTCCCCACACACACTCATCCCAGCCGCACATACACAGTACACTCCCCACACACACTCATCCCAGCCGCACATACACATTACACTCCCACACACACTCATCCCAGCCGCACACACAATACACTCCCCACACACACTCATCCCAGCCACACACACACAATTCACTCCCCACACACACTCATCCCAGCCGCACATACACATTACCCTCCCCACACACACTCATCCCAGCCTCACACACACATTACACTCCCCACACACACTCATCCCAGCCAGACACACACACTTCACTCCCCACACACACTCATCCCAGCCTCACACACACATTACACTCCCCACACACACTCATCCCAGCCTCGCACACACATTACACTCCCCACACACACTCATCCCAGCGGCACACACACATTACACTCCCCAAGCACACTCATCCCAGCCGCACACACACATTACACTCCCCACACACACTCATCCCAGCCTCACACACACATTACACTCCCCACACACACTCATCCCAGCCTCACACACACATTACACTCCCCACACACACTCATCCCAGCCGCACAAACACATTACACTCCCCACACACACTCATCCCAGCCTCACACACACATTACACTCCCCGCACACACTCATCCCACCGCACACACACATTACACTCCCCACACACACTCATCCCAGCCGCACATACACATTACACTCCCCATACACACTCATCCCAGCCGCACACACACATTGCACTCCCCACACACACTCATCCCAGCCGCACACACACATTACACTCCCCACACACACTCATCCCAGCCGCACACACACATTACACTCCCCACACACACTCATCCCAGCCACACACACATTACACTCCCCACACACATCCCCCCACATCCCAGCCTCACACACACATTACACTCCCCACACACACTCATCTCAGCCGCACATACACATTACACTCCCCACACACACTCATCCCAGCCGCACATACACATTACACTCCCCACACATACTCATCCCAGCCTCACACACATTACACCCCCCACACACACTCATCCCAGCCGCACACACACATTACACTCCCCACACACACTCATCCCAGCCGCACACACACATTACACTCCCCACACACACTCATCCCAGCCGCACACACACATTACACTCCCCACACACACTCATCCCAGCCGCACACACATTACACTCCCCACACACACTCATCCCAGCCGCACACACACATTACACTCCCCACACACACTCATCCCAGCCACACACACACATTACACTCCCCACACACACTCATCCCAGCCACACACACACATTACACTCCCCACACACACTCATCCCAGCCTCACAACCATATTACACTCCCAACACACACTCATCCCAGCCGCACACACAATACACTCCCCACACACACTCATCCCAGCCACACACACACAATTCACTCCCCACACACACTCATCCCAGCCGCACATACACATTACCCTCCCCACACACACTCATCCCAGTCTCACACACACATTACACTCCCCACACACACTCATCCCAGCCAGACACACACACTTCACTCCCCACACACACTCATCCCAGCCTCACACACACATTACACTCCCCACACACACTCATCCCAGCCTCGCACACACATTACACTCCCCACACACACTCATCCCAGCGGCACACACACATTACACTCCCCAAGCACACTCATCCCAGCCGCACACACACATTACACTCCCCACACACACTCATCCCAGCCTCACACACACATTACACTCCCCACACACACTCATCCCAGCCGCACACACACATTACACTCCCCACACACACTCATCCCAGCCGCACAAACACATTACACTCCCCACACACACTCATCCCAGCCTCACACAACACATTACACTCCCCACACACACTCATCCCAGCCGCACACACACATTACACTCCCCACACACACTCATCCCAGCCGCACATACACATTACACTCCCCACACACACTCATCCCAGCCGCACACACACATTACACTCCCCACACACACTCATCCCAGCCGCACACACACATTACACTCCCCACACACACTCATCCCAGCCGCACACACACATTACACTCCCCACACACACTCATCCCAGCCCACACACACATTACACTCCCCACACACATTCATCCCAGCCTCACACACACATTACACTCCCCACACACACTCATCCCAGCCGCACACACACATTACACTCCCCACACACACTCATCCCAGCCGCACACACACATTACACTCCCCACACACACTCATCCCAGCCGCACACACACATTACACCCCCACACACACTCATCCCAGCCGCACACACACATTACACTCCCCACACACACTCATCCCAGCCGCACACACACATTACACTCCCCACACACACTCATCCCAGCCGCACACACACATTACACTCCCCACACACACTCATCCCAGCCGCACACACATTACACTCCCCACACACACTCATCCCAGCCGCACACACACATTACACTCCCCACACACACTCATCCCAGCCACACACACACATTACACTCCCCACACACACTCATCCCAGCCACACACACACATTACACTCCCCACACACACTCATCCCAGCCTCACAACCATATTACACTCCCAACACACACTCATCCCAGCCGCACACACACATTACACTTCCCACACACACTCATCCCAGCCGCACACACATATTACAATCCCCACACACACTCAACCCAGCCACACACACACATTACACTCCCCACACACACTCATCCCAGCCACACACACATTACACTCCCCACACACACTCATCCCAGCCACACACACACATTACACTCCCCACACACACTCATCCCAGCCGCACACACACATTACACTCCCCACACACACTCATCCCAGCCGCACACACACATTACACTCCCCACACACACTCATCCCAGCCGCACACACACATTACACTCCCCACACACACTCATCCCAGCCGCACACACACATTACACTCCCCACACACACTCATCCGAGCCAAGAAGATGGCACTGGTTGTGATGGAACGCGCCCACACAGCTGATGGGTCGGCTGAAGCCAGAGGGCTCCTAGGGGGGTGGCCAGGAGGGATCCTATCTGACCGGTGGCCCGAAGTGCACAGTGGGCTGTCAGCAGTGTGCGCAGCTGCATGGCTGCCTTGCCGGCTGGGGCAATGGTGTTCCGTGCCCGTCCATCCCGACCCCACAGCCCACCTCCTGGCCACCACCCGCCCCACCCCCACTGGCCCTGGGCTGTGGCACAGCTGGCAGCAAACTATGGTGATGTTGGACACCATCCGTACCCCCTCTCTCCCTCAGCAGCCATGACGCAGGTTTCACCATTTTTAAAAGCACAAGTGAAGCTCGCCGTCAGGAACTGGGCCCATCGGAGGCTGAGAATCGCGTAGGCCGTGGCGAATACGAAGTCAGGCCCGTCGATGTTATGCAAACGGTTTTTACTGTATTTGCGTTCCGGACCACATTGACACAGCTGTCGAATGATAGAGAATTGCGAGTTGACTTCAAATCAGCGCCTGTCGCGATTTTGCCGTCAAAAGCGATTCTCTGCACAATCGTCTGAACCGATTTTGGTGTCGGCCAACGGAGAATCCCGTCAATGGTGTGCCATTATGGAAAAGGAAGCTCTCACAGTCACGTGGGATAGGCCGATATTTACTGACTATGTTATTGGCCTGACAGACACCATTCAAATAGATCATGTGATGATCGGAATACCTTGCCCCTTTAAGAGGCTTGTGATGATCGGAATACATTGCCCCTTTAAGAGGCTTGGAACCCTGGGGGACTCCGCCTCTGGCTACGCCCCCTGGGAAACAGTATTTAAGATGAGACTCCATTTTGCGAGCACACTTCCCTGGGATGCTGCCATTGTTCAATGCTTATTAAAGCCTTTGATTACTGACCTAACTTACGCATCGTAATTGAGAGTGCCTCAGATCATAAACCATTGGACAAGAAGGAACTTGCAAAAGTGTCCCCCAGAATTCAGAAATCCTGTTTGCACCTTGTAAGATGCACATATGAGACTGAATATGTTCAAGGAACACATTATACAACTGAAGCCAAACTATCCGAGGGTACTGCTAACCTTCTTTCAGCCCACAATATTAACCTGATTGAGGAACTTGAGCCGTTCTCCCGAGTGATGAAGAGACAATTGCTGCTACCTCGGAGTAACCAGAAAATCAACCAGGAGCAGATTTAGTTGAGGAGTCTGCCCACATCCTCCATTACTGTTAACAGGGTCACAGCATCCTCCATTACTGTCAACAGGGTGGTCACAGCATCCTCCATTACTGTCAACAGGGTCACAGCATCCTCCATTACTGTCAACAGGGTCACAGCATCCTCCACTACTGTCAACAGGGTGGTCACAGCATCCTCCATTACTGTCAACAGGGTCACAGCATCCTCCATTACTGTCAACAGGGTCACAGCATCCTCCATTACTGTCAACAGGGTCACAGCATCCTCCATTACTGTCAACACAGTCACAGCATCCTCCATTACTGTCAACAGGGTGGTCACAGCATCCTCCATTACTGTCAACAGGGTCACAGCATCCTCCATTACTGTCAACACAGTCACAGCATCCTCCATTACTGTCAACATGGTCACAGCATCCTCCATTACTGTCAACACATGGTCACAGCATCCTCCATTACTGTCAACAGGGTCACAGCATCCTCCATTACAGTCAACACAGTCACAGCATCCTCCATTACTGTCAACAGGGTCACAGCATCCTCCATTACTGTCAACACAGTCACAGCATCCTCCATTACTGTCAACACAGTCACAGCATCCTCCATTACTGTCAACAGGGTCACAGCATCCTCCATTACTGTCAACAGGGTCACAGCATCCTCCATTACTGTCAACAGGGTCACAGCATCCTCCATTACTGTCAACACAGTCACAGCATCCTCCATTACTGTCAGCACAGTCACAGCATCCTCCATTACTGTCAACAGTGTCACAGCATCTTCCATTACTGTCAACACAGTCACAGCATCCTCCATTACTGTCAACACAGTCACAGCATCCTCCATTACTGTCAACACAGTCACAGCATCCTCCATTACTGTCAACAGGGTCACAGCATCCTCCATTACTGTCAACAGGGGTCACAGCATCCTCCATTACTGTCAACAGGGTCACAGCATCCTCCATTACTGTCAACAGGGTCACAGCATCCTCCATTACTGTCAACAGGTCACAGCATCCTCCATTACTGTCAACACAGTCACAGCATCCTCCATTACTGTCAACAGGGTCACAGCATCCTCCATTACTGTCAACAGGGTCACAGCATCCTCCATTACTGTCAACACAGTCACAGCATCCTCCATTACTGTCAACATGGTCACAGCATCCTCCATTACTGTCAGCACAGTCACAGCATCCTCCATTACTGTCAACAGTGTCACAGCATCCTCCATTACTGTCAACACAGTCACAGCATCCTCCATTACTGTCAACACAGTCACAGCATCCTCCATTACTGTCAACAGGGTCACAGCATCCTCCATTACTGTCAACAGGGTGGTCACAGCATCCTCCATTACTGTCAACAGGGTCACAGCATCCTCCATTACTGTCAACAGGGTCACAGCATCCTCCATTACTGTCAACACAGTCACAGCATCCTCCATTACTGTCAACACAGTCACAGCATCCTCCATTACTGTCAACAGGGTCACAGCATCCTCCATTACTGTCAACACAGTCACAGCATCCTCCATTACTGTCAACAGGGTCACAGCATCCTCCATTACTGTCAACAGGTCACAGCATCCTCCATTACTGTCAACACAGTCACAGCATCCTCCATTACTGTCAACAGGGTCACAGCATCCTCCATTACTGTCAACAGGGTCACAGCATCCTCCATTACTGTCAACAGGGTCACAGCATCCTCCATTACTGTCAACACAGTCACAGCATCCTCCATTACTGTCATCATGGTCACAGCATCCTCCATTACTGTCAACAGGGTCACAGCATCCTCCATTACTGTCAACAGGGTCACAGCATCCTCCATTACTGTCAACACAGGTCACAGCATCCTCCATTACTGTCACACAGGTCACAGCATCCTCCATTACTGTCAACAGGTCACAGCATCCTCCATTACTGTCAACAGGTCACAGCATCCTCCATTACTGTCAACACAGTCACAGCATCCTCCATTACTGTCAACAGGGTGGTCACAGCATCCTCCATTACTGTCAACAGGGTCACAGCATCCTCCATTACTGTCAACAGGGTCACAGCATCCTCCATTACTGTCAACAGGGTCACAGCATCCTCCATTACTGTCAACAGGGTCACAGCATCCTCCATTACTGTCAACACAGTCACAGCATCCTCCATTACTGCCAACACAGTCACAGCATCCTCCATTACTGTCAACAGGGTCACAGCATCCTCCATTACTGTCAACAGGGTCACAGCATCCTCCATTACTGTCAACACAGTCACAGCATCCTCCATTACTGTCAGCACAGTCACAGCATCCTCCATTACTGTCAACAGTGTCACAGCATCCTCCATTACTGTCAACACAGTCACAGCATCCTCCATTACTGTCAACACAGTCACAGCATCCTCCATTACTGTCAACAGGGTCACAGCATCCTCCATTACTGTCAACAGGGTGGTCACAGCATCCTCCATTACTGTCAACAGGGTCACAGCATCCTCCATTACTGTCAACAGGGTCACAGCATCCTCCATTACTGTCAACACAGTCACAGCATCCTCCATTACTGTCAACACAGTCACAGCATCCTCCATTACTGTCAACAGGGTCACAGCATCCTCCATTACTGTCAACACAGTCACAGCATCCTCCATTACTGTCAACAGGGTCACAGCATCCTCCATTACTGTCAACAGGGTCACAGCATCCTCCATTACTGTCAACAGGGTCACAGCATCCTCCATTACTGTCAACAGGGTCACAGCATCCTCCATTACTGTCAACAGGTCACAGCATCCTCCATTACTGTCAACAGGGTCACAGCATCCTCCATTACTGTCAACACAGGTCACAGCATCCTCCATTACTGTCAACAGGTCACAGCATCCTCCATTACTGTCAACACAGGTCACAGCATCCTCCATTACTGTCAACATGGTCACAGCATCCTCCATTCCTGTCAACACGGTCACAGCATCCTCCATTACTGTCAACAGGTCACAGCATCCTCCATTACTGTCAACAGGGTCACAGCATCCTCCATTACTGTCAACACAGTCACAGCATCCTCCATTACTGTCAACAGGGTCACAGCATCCTCCATTACTGTCAACACAGTCACAGCATCCTCCATTACTGTCAACACAGTCACAGCATCCTCCATTACTGTCAACAGGGTCACAGCATCCTCCATTACTGTCAACAGGGTCACAGCATCCTCCATTACTGTCAACAGGGTCACAGCATCCTCCATTACTGTCAACAGGGTCACAGCATCCTCCATTACTGTCAACAGGTCACAGCATCCTCCATTACTGTCAACACAGTCACAGCATCCTCCATTACTGTCAACAGGGTCACAGCATCCTCCATTACTGTCAACAGGGTCACAGCATCCTCCATTACTGTCAACACAGTCACAGCATCCTCCATTACTGTCAACAGGGTCACAGCATCCTCCATTACTGTCAACATGGTCACAGCATCCTCCATTACTGTCAACACAGTCACAGCATCCTCCATTACTGTCAACAGGGTCACAGCATCCTCCATTACTGTCAACAGGGTCACAGCATCCTCCATTACTGTCAACACAGGTCACAGCATCCTCCATTACTGTCAACAGGGTCACAGCATCCTCCATTACTGTCAACATGTCACAGCATCTCCATTACTGTCAACAGGTCACAGCATCCTCCATTACTGTCAACATGGTCACAGCATCCTCCATTACTGTCAACAGGGTCACAGCATCCTCCATTACTGTCAACACGGTCACAGCATCCTCCATTACTGTCAACAGGGTCACAGCATCCTCCATTACTGTCAACACAGTCACAGCATCCTCCATTACTGTCAACAGGGTCACAGCATCCTCCATTACTGTCACACGGGTCACAGCATCCTCCATTACTGTCAACAGGGTCACAGCATCCTCCATTACTGTCAACAGGGTCACAGCATCCTCCATTACTGTCAACACAGTCACAGCCACAGCATCCTCCATTACTGTCAACAGGGTCACAGCATCCTCCATTACTGTCAACAGGGTCACAGCATCCTCCATTACTGTCAACAGGGTCACAGCATCCTCCATTACTGTCAACAGGGTCACAGCATCCTCCATTACTGTCAACAGGGTCACAGCATCCTCCATTACTGTCAACAGGGTCACAGCATCCTCCATTACTGTCAACAGGTCACAGCATCCTCCATTACTGTCAACATGGTCACAGCATCCTCCATTACTGTCAACAGGGTCACAGCATCCTCCATTACTGTCAACAGGGTCACAGCATCCTCCATTACTGTCAACACAGTCACAGCATCCTCCATTACTGTCAACAGGTCACAGCATCCTCCATTACTGTCAACAGGGTGGTCACAGCATCCTCCATTACTGTCAACACAGTCACAGCATCCTCCATTACTGTCAACAGGGTCACAGCATCCTCCATTACTGTCAACAGGGTCACAGCATCCTCCATTACTGTCAACAGGGTCACAGCATCCTCCATTACTGTCAACATGGTCACAGCATCCTCCATTACTGTCAACACAGTCACAGCATCCTCCATTACTGTCAACAGGGTCACAGCATCCTCCATTACTGTCAACATGGTCACAGCATCCTCCATTACTGTCAACAGGGTCACAGCATCCTCCATTACTGTCAACATGGTCACAGCATCCTCCATTACTGTCAACACAGTCACAGCATCCTCCATTACTGTCAACATGGTCACAGCATCCTCCATTACTGTCAACACAGTCACAGCATCCTCCATTACTGTCAACAGGGTCACAGCATCCTCCATTACTGTCAACACAGTCACAGCATCCTCCATTACTGTCAACAGAGTCACAGCATCCTCCATTACTGTCAACAGGGTCACAGCATCCTCCATTACTGTCAACAGGGTCACAGCATCCTCCATTACTGTCAACACAGTCACAGCATCCTCCATTACTGTCAACAGGTCACAGCATCCTCCATTACTGTCAACAGGGTCACAGCATCCTCCATTACTGTCAACAGGGTCACAGCATCCTCCATTACTGTCAACAGGGTCACAGCATCCTCCATTACTGTCAACAGGGTCACAGCATCCTCCATTACTGTCAACAGGGTCACAGCATCCTCCATTACTGTCAACACAGGTCACAGCATCCTCCATTACTGTCAACACGGGACACAGCATCCTCCATTACTGTCAACAGGGTCACAGCATCCTCCATTACTGTCAACAGGGTCACAGCATCCTCCATTACTGTCAACACGGTCACAGCATCCTCCATTACTGTCAACAGGTCACAGCATCCTCCATTACTGTCAACACGGTCACAGCATCCTCCATTACTGTCAACACGGTCACAGCATCCTCCATTACTGTCAACACAGTCACAGCATCCTCCATTACTGTCAACAGGGTCACAGCATCCTCCATTACTGTCAACACAGTCACAGCATCCTCCATTACTGTCAACACAGGTCACAGCATCCTCCATTACTGTCAACATGGTCACAGCATCCTCCATTACTGTCAACAGGGTCACAGCATCCTCCATTACTGTCAACAGGGTCACAGCATCCTCCATTACTGTCAACACAGGTCACAGCATCCTCCATTACTGTCAACATGGTCACAGCATCCTCCATTACTGTCAACAGGGTCACAGCATCCTCCATTACTGTCAACAGGGTCACAGCATCCTCCATTACTGTCAACAGGGTCACAGCATCCTCCATTACTGTCAACAGGGTCACAGCATCCTCCATTACTGTCAACAAGGCCACAGCATCCTCCATTACTGTCAACAAGGCCACAGCATCCTCCATTACTCTCAACATGGTCACAGCATCCTCCATTACTGTCAACACAGTCACAGCATCCTCCATTACTGTCAACAGGGTCACAGCATCCTCCATTACTGTCAACACAGTCACAGCATCCTCCATTACTGTCAACAGGGTCACAGCATCCTCCATTACTGTCAACAGGGTCACAGCATCCTCCATTACTGTCAACACAGTCACAGCATCCTCCATTACTGTCAACACAGTCACAGCATCCTCCATTACTGTCATCACGGTCACAGCATCCTCCATTACTGTCAACACAGTCACAGCATCCTCCATTACTGTCAACAGGGTCACAGCATCCTCCATTACTGTCAACAGGGTCACAGCATCCTCCATTACTGTCAACACAGTCACAGCATCCTCCATTACTGTCAACAGGTCACAGCATCCTCCATTACTGTCAACAGGGTCACAGCATCCTCCATTACTGTCAACAGGGTCACAGCATCCTCCATTACTGTCAACAGGGTCACAGCATCCTCCATTACTGTCACACGGGTCACAGCATCCTCCATTACTGTCAACAGAGGCACAGCATCCTCCATTACTGTCAACAGGGTCACAGCATCCTCCATTACTGTCAACAGGGTCACAGCATCCTCCATTACTGTCAACAGGGTCACAGCATCCTCCATTACTGTCAACAGGGTCACAGCATCCTCCATTACTGTCAACACAGTCACAGCATCCTCCATTACTGTCAACACAGTCACAGCATCCTCCATTACTGTCAACAGGTCACAGCATCCTCCATTACTGTCAACAGGGTCACAGCATCCTCCATTACTGTCAACAGGGTCACAGCATCCTCCATTACTGTCAACAGGGTCACAGCATCCTCCATTACTGTCAACACAGTCACAGCATCCTCCATTACTGTCAACAGGGTCACAGCATCCTCCATTACTGTCAACACAGTCACAGCATCCTCCATTACTGTCAACACAGTCACAGCATCCTCCATTACTGTCAACACAGTCACAGCATCCTCCATTACTGTCAGCAGGGTCACAGCATCCTCCATTACTGTCAACAGGGTCACTGCATCCTCCATTACTGTCAACACAGTCACAGCATCCTCCATTACTGTCAACACGGTCACAGCATCCTCCATTACTGTCAACAGGGCCACAGCATCCTCCATTACTGTCAACAGGGTCACAGCATCCTCCATTACTGTCAACAGGGTCACAGCATCCTCCATTACTGTCAACACGGTCACAGCATCCTCCATTACTGTCAACACAGTCACAGCATCCTCCATTACTGTCAACACAGTCACAGCATCCTCCATTACTGTCAACAGGGCCATAGCATCCTCCATTACTGTCAACAGGGTCACAGCATCCTCCATTACTGTCAACAGGGTCACAGCATCCTCCATTACTGTCAACACAGTCACAGCATCCTCCATTACTGTCAACAGGGTCACAGCATCCTCCATTACTGTCAACAGGGTCACAGCATCCTCCATTACTGTCAACAGGGTCACAGCATCCTCCATTACTGTCAACACAGTCACAGCATCCTCCATTACTGTCAACATGGTCACAGCATCCTCCATTACTGTCAACACAGGTCACAGCATCCTCCATTACTGTCAACACAGTCACAGCATCCTCCATTACTGTCAACAGGGTCACAGCATCCTCCATTACTGTCAACAGGGTCACAGCATCCTCCATTACTGTCAACACGGTCACAGCATCCTCCATTACTGTCAACACGGTCACAGCATCCTCCATTACTGTCAACACAGTCACAGCATCCTCCATTACTGTCAACACAGTCACAGCATCCTCCATTACTGTCAACACGGTCACAGCATCCTCCATTACTGTCAACATGGTCACAGCATCCTCCATTACTGTCAACAGGGTCACAGCATCCTCCATTACTGTCAACAGGGTCACAGCATCCTCCATTACTGTCAACACAGTCACAGCATCCTCCATTACTGTCAACATGGTCACAGCATCCTCCATTACTGTCAACATGGTCACAGCATCCTCCATTACTGTCAACAGGGTCATAGCATCCTCCATTACTGTCAACAGGGTCACAGCATCCTCCATTACTGTCAACAGGGTCACAGCATCCTCCATTACTGTCAACAATGCCACAGAATCCTCCATTACTCTCAACATGGTCACAGCATCCTCCATTACTGTCAACAGGGTCACAGCATCCTCCATTACTGTCAACACAGTCACAGCATCCTCCATTACTGTCAACAGGGTCACAGCATCCTCCATTACTGTCAACACAGTCACAGCATCCTCCATTACTGTCAACAGGGTCACAGCATCCTCCATTACTGTCAACAGGGTCACAGCATCCTCCATTACTGTCAACACAGTCACAGCATCCTCCATTACTGTCAACACAGTCACAGCATCCTCCATTACTGTCATCACGGTCACAGCATCCTCCATTACTGTCAACAGTGTCACAGCATCCTCCATTACTGTCAACAGGGTCACAGCATCCTCCATTACTGTCAACACAGTCACAGCATCCTCCATTACTGTCAACACAGTCACAGCATCCTCCATTACTGTCAACACAGTCACAGCATCCTCCATTACTGTCAACATGGTCACAGCATCCTCCATTACTGTCAACACAGTCACAGCATCCTCCATTACTGTCAACAGGGTCACAGCATCCTCCATTACTGTCAACACAGTCACAGCATCCTCCATTACTGTCAACACAGTCACAGCTACCTCCATTACTGTCAACAGGGCCACAGCATCCTCCATTACTGTCAACAGGGACACAGCATCCTTCCTTACTGTCGACAGGGTCACAGCATCCTCCATTACTGTCAACACAGTCACAGCATCCTCCATTACTGTCAACAGGGTCACAGCATCCTCCATTACTGTCAACATGGTCACAGCATCCTCCATTACTGTCAACACAGTCACACCATCCTCCATTACTGTCAACAGGGTCACAGCATCCTCCATTACTGTCAACACAGTCACAGCATCCTCCATTACTGTCAACAGGGTCACAGCATCCTCCATTACTGTCAACACAGTCACAGCATCCTCCATTACTGTCAACACAGTCACAGCATCCTCCATTACTGTCAACAGGGTGGTCACAGTGGAGACGAGGCAGCAGTTTCCTGAGTTTCTGTTTGAGCAGAGGAATCTCTTCACTGTTATAGATGATTAGTTTGTGCACAACGAGCGGTTTGTCAGTTCTTTCTCCCTTCAACTGGGTATGACATGGATCATCGAACATAGAACAGTACAGGCCCTTCGTCCCACGATGTTGTGCCGACCATTTATCCTAATCTAAGATCAACCTAACCTACACCCCTTCAATTTACTGCTGTCCATGTGCCTGTCCAAGAGTCGCTTTAATGTCCGTAATGACCCTGACTCCACCACCTCTGCTGGCAGTGCATTCCACGCACCCACCACTCTCTGTGTAACGAACCTACCTCTGACATCTCCCCTGTACCTTCCTTCAATCACCTTAAAATTATGTCCCCTCGTGACCTGGGTAAAAGTCTCTGGCTGTCCACTCTATCCATGCCTCTCATCACCTTGCACATCTCTATTTTCGTTCTTCGCTCCAGTGAGAAAAGCCCTAGCTCACTCAATCTGTCTTCATATGACATGCCCTCCAGTCCAGGCAGCATCCTGCTAAATCTCCTCTGTATCCTCTCCAAAACATCCACATCCTTCCGATAATGAGGCGACCAGAACTGGACACAATATTCCAAGTGTGGTCTAACTAGGGTTTTATAAAGCTGCAGCAAAACCTCGCGGCTCTTAAACTCAATCCCCCTGTCAATGAAAGCCAACATACCATAGGCCTTCTTAACAACCCTATCAACCTGGGTGGCAACTTTGAGGGATCTATGTACGTGGACCCCAAGATCCTCCACACTTCCAAGAATCCTGCCTTTGATCCTGTATTCAGTATTCAAATTAAACCCTCCAAAATGAATCACTTCACATTTATCTAGCTTGATCTCTATCTGCCACTTCTCAGCCCAGCTCTTCATCCTGTCAATGTCCTGCTGTAACCTGCAACAACCCTGGTAAACACGGGGCAGCACGGTAGCATTGTGGATAGCACAATCGCTTCACAGCTCCAGGGTCCCAGGTTCGATTCCGGCTTGGGTCACTGTCTGTGCGGAGTCTGCACATCCTCCCTGTGTGTGCGTGGGTTTTCTCCGGGTGCTCCGGTTTCCTCCCACATTCCAAAGATGTGCAGGTTAGGTGGATTGGCCATGATAAATTGCCCTTAGTGTCCAAAATTGCCCTTAGTGTTGGGTGGGGTTACTGGGTTATGGGGATGGGGTGGAGGTGTTGACTTTGGGTAGGGTGCTCTTTCCAAGAGCCGGTGCAGACTTGATGGGCCGAATGGCCTCCTTCTGCACTGTAAAATCTATCTATGAAACCCTCAACACCATCTACAACTCTCCCAACCTTTGTGTCAACCTTGTGGCAAACTTACTAACCCATCCTTCCACTTCCTCATCCAAGTCATTTATAAAAACCACAAAGAGCAGAGGTCCCAGAACAGCTCCCTGCGGGACACCACTGGTCACCGACCTCCAGTCGGAATACTTTCTATCCACTACCACATGCTGTCTTCTTTCGGCCAGCCAATTCTGGATCCAGACAGCCAGATTTTCCTGTATCCCATGCCCCTTCAATTTCTGAATGAGCCTACGATGGGGAATCTTATCAAACGCCTTACTGAAATCCATATACACCACATCCACTGCCCAACCTTCTCCAATGTATCTTGTCGCATCCGCTCACCTGGCTAAATCACTGGCTTTTAAAGCAGACCAAGCAGGCCAGCAGCATGGTTCGATTCCCGTACCAGCCTCCCCGGACAGGCGCCGGAATGTGGCGACTAGGGGCTTTTCACAGTAACTTCATTGAAGCCTACTCGTGACAATAAGCGATTTTGATTTCATTTCATTTCATTTCAAGAATTCAATGAGGGTTGTAGGGCATGACCTGCCCCTCACAAAGCCATGCTGACTATCTTTAATCAAACTATGATTTTCTAAATAATCATAAATCATTTAGCACAGTGGACTAAACAGCTGGCTTGTAATGCAGAACAAGGCCAACAGCGTGGGTTCAATTCCTGTACTGGCCTTCCCGAACAGATAAAAGAAAATTACTGCGGATGCTGGAATCTGAAACAAAAGGGAAAATGCTGGAAAATTTTAGCAAGTCTGGCAGCATCTGTAGGGAGAGAAAAGAGCTAATGTTTCGAGTCCGATGACTGCCAGGCTTGCTGAGATTTTCCAGCATTTTCCCTTTTGTTCCCGAACAGATGCTGGACTGTGGTGACAAGGGGCTTTTCAAAGTAACTTCATTGAAGCCTACTTATGACAATAAGCAATTATTATTATTATTATTCAACCCTATCTCTCAGAATCCTTTCCAATATTTTGCTCACCGCAGACGTAAGTCTGACTGGTCTATTCCCTTTCTTGAACAGGGGAACAACATTTGCCTCCCTTCAATCATCCGGTACTACTCCAGTGGAGAGTGAGGACGCAAAGATCATCACCAATGGCGCAGCAATCTCCTCCCTCGCTTCCGGTAGTAACCTTGGGTATATCCCGTCAGGCCCAGGGGACTTATCTATCCGGATGCTTTTCAAAATTTCCAACACATCCTCCTTTTTTAAAAATAAATTTAGATTACCCAATTATTTTTTCCAATTAAGGGGCAATTTAGCATAGCCAATCCACCTACTCTGCACATTTTTTGGGTTGTGGGTGCGAAACCCACGCAGACACGGGGAGAATGTGCAAACTCCACACGGACAGTGACCCAGGGCCGGGATCGATCCTGGGACCTCAGCGCCGTGAGGCAGCTGTGCTAACCACTAGGCCACCGTGCTGCCCTCCACATCCTCCTTCTTAATATCAACCTGTTCGAGTCTATTAACCTGGTTCACACTGTTCTCACTAGCAACAAGGTCCCTCTCTCTCGTGAAGCAAAATATTCATTTTGGGCCTCCCCTACCTCCTCAGACTCGAGGCACAAGTTCCCTCCACTATCCCTGATCGGCCCTACTCTCACTCTGATCATCCTCTTATTTCTCACGTAAGTGTCGAACACCTTGGGGTTTTCCCTAATCCATCCCGCCAGGGCTGTTTCATGCCCCCTTCTAGCTCTCCGAAGTCCACTTTTGAGTTCCTTCCTGGCTACCTTGTAACCCTCTAGAGCCGAGTCAGATCCTTGCTTCCTCAACCTTACTTAAGCTTCCTTTTTTCTCTTGTCAGCCAAGGCTCCTTCACCTTACCATTCCTTCCTTGTCTCAGTGGGACAAATTTATCCAAAACTCGCAGCAAGTGCTCCTTAAACAACCCCCACATTACTGCTGTGCATTTCCCCAAGAACAATTGTTCCCACTTTATGTTCCTCAGCTCCTGTCTAATAGCAGCATAAT
Source organism: Scyliorhinus canicula (assembly GCF_902713615.1). NCBI lineage: Eukaryota > Metazoa > Chordata > Chondrichthyes > Carcharhiniformes > Scyliorhinidae > Scyliorhinus > Scyliorhinus canicula. The sequence goes on from NC_052146.1 coordinate 307,020,973, forward strand.
TTCCCCTCCCCCAATTAAATATTTCCCATACTGTCTGTTCCTATCCCGATCCATGACTGGTAAAGGTCAAGGAGTTGTGGAGCTGTCACCGAAATGCTCTCACATCGAGACATGTGACACCTGGCCTGGTTCGTTGCCAAGCACCAAATCCAATATGGCCTCCCCACTAGTCGGCCTATGTACATATTGAGTCAGGAATCCTTCCTGTAACACCTGACAAACTCTGTTCCATCCAAACCATTTGCACTAAGGCAGTTCCAGTCAATATTAGGGAAGTTGAAGTCACCCATGACAATAACTCTGTTACTTCTGCACCTATCCAAGATCTGCCGCCAAATCTGTTCCTCCATCTCTCTGCTGCTATTGGGGGGTCTATAGAAAACTCCCAATAAAGTGACTGCTGCTTTCTTGTTTCTGACTTCCACCCATACTGACTCAGTAGACAAACCCTCCCCTACTACCTCCTTTTCTGCAGCTGTGGTGCACTCCCTAATTCAGTGTTCTCCCCCTCCTCTTTTACCTCCCTCCCTATTCTTCTTAAATATCTAAACCCCGGAACATTTAACAACCATTCCTGCCCCTGTGAAATCCATGTCTCTGTCATGGCCAAAACAGAGTACTGATCCATCTTTCTACTATTACTGCCTGTTCAACAGCTACCCTATCCTCTGATCCGTAGCTCTGGTTCCCATCCCCCTGCCAAACCAGTTTAAACCCTCCCAAAGAGCTCCAGCAAACCAGCAAACCAGGCTCCCACCCAGGATATTGGTGCCCCTCCAGTTTAGGTGCAATCCGTCCTTCATGTACAATTACAGATTGCACCACCTGCTGTATGGATGGGGTGGTGTTTGTGCAGTGTGTCCAGAAAGCTTTTCTAATACAGTATGTAGATTGTCCAACCAGAGGGGAGGCCATATTGTATTTGATACTTGGTAATGAACCAGGGCAAGAGATAGATTTGTTAGTGGGGGAGTATTTTTGAGATAGTGACCACAATTCTGTGACTTTCACTTTAATAATGGAGAGGGATAGGTGCGTGCAACAGGGCAAGGTTTACAATTGGGGGAAGGGTAAATACGATGCTGTCAGACAAGAATTGAAGTGCATAAGTTGGGAACCTAGGCTGTCAGGGAAGGACACAATTGAAATGTGGAACTTGTTCAAGGAACAGATACTACGTGTCCTTGATATGTATGTCCCTGTCAGGCAGGGAAGAGATGGTCGAGTGAGGGAACCATAGTTGACAAGAGAGGTTGAATGTTTTGTTAAGAGGAAGAAGGAGACTTATGTAAGGCTGAGGAAACAAGGTTCAGACAGGGCGCTGGAGGGATACAAGATAGCCAGGAGGGAACTGAAGAAAGGGATTAGGAGAGCTAAGAGAGGGCATGAAAAATCTTTGATGGGTAGAATCAAAGAAAACCCCAAGCTCTTTTACACATATGTGAGAAATATGAGAATGACTAGAGCGAGGGTGGGTCCGATCAAGGACAGTAGAGGGAGATTATGTATTGAGTCTGAAGAGATAGGAGAGGTCTTGAACGAGTACTTTTCTTCAGTAGTTACGAATGAGAGGGGCCATATTGCTGGAGAGGACAGTGTGAAACAGATTGGTAAGCTCGAGGAGATACTTTTTCAGAAGGAAGATGTGTTGGGCATTTTGAAAAACTTGAGGATAGACAAGTCCTCCCGGGCCTGACGGGATATATCCAAGAATTCTATGGGAAGCAAGAGATGAAATTACAGAGCCGTTGGCAATGATCTTTTCATCCTCACTGTCAACAGAGTTGGTACCAGGGGATTGGAGAGTGGCAAATGTCGTGCCCCTGTTCAAAAAAGAGAATAAATATAACCCTGGGAATTACAGGCCAGTTAGTCTTACTTCGGTGGTAGGCAAAGTAATGGAAAGGGTACTGAGGGAAAGGATTTCTGAGCATCTGGAAAGACACTGCTTGATTAGGGATAGTCAGCACGGATTTGTGAGGGGTAGGTCTTGCCTCAAAAGTCTTATTGAATTCTTTGAGGAGATGACCAAGCATGTGGATGAAGGTAAAGCAGTGGATGTAGTGTACATGGATTTTAGTAAGGCATTTGATAAGGTTCCCCATGGTCGGCTTATGCAGAAAGTAAGGAGGCATGGGATAGTGGGAAATTTGGCCAGTTGGATAACGAACTGGCTAACCAATAGAAGTCAGAGAGTGGTGGTGGGTGGCAAATATTCAGCCTGGAGCCCAGTTACCAGTGGCGTACCGCAGGGATCAGTTCTGGGTCCTCTGCTGTTTGTGATTTTCATTAATGACTTGGATGAGGGAGTTGAAGGGTGGGTCAGTAAATTTGCATATGATACGAAAATTGGTGGAGTTGTGGATAGTGAGGAGGGCTGTTGTCGGCTGCAAAGCGACATAGATAGGATGCAGAGCTGGGCTGAGAAGTGGCAGATGGAGTTTAACCCTGAAAAGTGTGAGGTTATCCATTTTGGAAGGACAAATATGAATGCGGAATACAGGGTTAATGGTAGGGTTCTTGGCAGTGTGGAGGAGCAGAGAGATCTTGGTGTCGATATTCGTAGATCTTTGAAAGTTGCCACTCAAGTGGATGGAGCTGTGAAAAAGGCCTATGTTGTGCTCGCGTTCATGAACAGAGGAATTGAATTTAAGAGCCCTGAGGTGATGATGCAGCTGTACAAAACCTTAGTAAGGCCACATTTGGAGTACTGCGTGCAATTCTGGTCGCCTCATTTTAGGAAGGATATGGAAGCTTTGGAAAAGGTGCAAAGGAGATTTACCAGGATGTTGCCTGGAATGGAGAGTAGGTCATACGAGGAAAGGTTGAGGGTGCTAGGCCTTTTCTCATTAGAACGGAGAAGGATGAGGGGCGACTTGATAGAGGTTTATAAGATGATCAGGAAAATAGATATAGTAGACAGTCAGAGACTCCTTCCCCCAGGTGGAACAAACCATTACGAGGGGACATAAATTTAAGGTGAATGGTGGAAGATATGGGGGGAATGTTAGAAGTAGGTTCTTTACCCAGAAAGTAGTGGGGCCATGGAATACACTGCCTGTGGAAGTAGTTGAGTCGGAAACATTAGGGACCTTCAAGCGGCTATTGGTAGGTACATGGATTATGGTAGAATGATGGGGTGTAGATTAATTTGTTCTCAACATGGTGGGCCAAAGGTCCAGTTCTGTGCTGTATTTTTCTATGTTCTATGTTCTATGTCTGGTGTTTGGACATTTCAAGGCAATTGAAGAAATGACAGGGGACTGTCCGGTGTGTGCACTACACAAGCTGGAGCAGAGGAAGCCCCTTTTCCCCACACCATTCGCTACCAGGTCATGGGAACAGTTGGGAATTCATTTATTCTTTGATGGCAAGACCTTCCTGATCATCGTTGACTACTTCTGTTGATGGATTGAGGTGCAGCAATTGCACAATGACAACCACCAAGGTGATTGTGAAATCCTTGAAGGAAATGTTTGTGAGCCAAGACATCCTGGACCAGGTTTCTATGTTCTATGTTCTAAGGTGGTGTCTGATAACGACTCACAATTCACAACCAAATGCTTCTCCCAATTTGCAAACAGTTACAGATTTCAACACGATTCCAGCTCCCCGAGATATCCACAATTGAAAAGTGAGACAAAAAGAGATATTTGCACTATTAAAACTCTCCTGTGAACTAAACAATGACTTGCCCACTGCACTCAGATCCATTGCATTGTGGGTTATCCCTGAAAAGTTGCTGATGGGCAGAAAACTCTGCCTCAACTCTAATACTGCCAAAGAATCTAATCCCAGGGTTGGCAGTCAACACAGTCAAACTTTCAGGAATGGGAACAGGCCTACAGACAATGGCAGACTTCCATACACATTACAAGGTACCGTACTAAAAGCCTGCCACAGTTACATAAAGGGGACAGGATGTGGATCAGGCATCATGAAAGAGAGAGTGTCATTGTCTGGACCGGCGATAGTCAGCCCAGGTCATCCATTCATGGAGACTACGATCAGGAGAAAGAGAAGGAGCCTCTTCCTCATCCCTTGAGGTGAACCTCCTCCTATCTACTTGAGAACATAACAGAAGTAGACAACCAAGTGCCAGAAATACTGACTATAGCTCAACCTCTAATTACATTTTTTTCCCAAATCAATTGAGTAAAGGCATCATGCATTCCTCCAATTGTGACCAGAATGAGATCTGGAAGAACCAGCAAGCCTCCTGACTGTCTGAGTCTGTAAGGTCAGAGATCTGAGGGGGAGGAGAAGGGGTAGCACAATTATAAAGTAAATACAGTGCTTTGAAAACTTATGTAAGGTGTAGTGTAAGGATATCTGGCATGGGAAGGGTAAATGTGGGACTGGATACAGTAATGCCGACAGTGTCCTGTCAAGAGTTACATGACCTGAGACTAGAGTGAGTTGCAGACCAGACAGAGACCTGTGCAGGAGCAAGCATGGAGTTATAGCTTGGATTTTACCCTGTATATTTGTACTTATGCATATGTTGCCAATAGACATTAAGGGTGTCCCAGGATGGAGAATCATGCCCTTAATGTTTAATACATGACTCAGAACCTCTTCTGGAGACCTACTGAGTAAAGAATATAGAATAGCTCTGATCTTATTTGTGAGGCGGAGCAGGCATCAGAGGTCAAATGCTCTGATCCTGTCCTTGTTTGTTATGTCCTTACACACCAATCACATTGCACAGCATGTCACCCCAGAATTTAGTGCAAGGGCTCTGGGATTGGCTGGAGCAGGGTTCAAACCCAACACTTTCTGAGTCAGAAAGCTGACACTGAAATGAGGGCTTGATCCAGTTATGATACAAAATGCTGCATTTTCAATTAATGCAATAATCGTAATGAGGATGCATTGCTGGAGGTGAATTTTTCTTCTCAATGTTTATGGAATTTATTTGAACTGGATGAGAAGCCAATCATAGTGTAATATGTAGATATGCCACAGGGAATAAATTTTAAACATTTCTGGTAAAGTTATGCTATCAGAGTGAGAATAACTCAAATGAAATTCCTGGCCAGGGTAATGAATATGTTTGGAGAAAATCACTTGCCTTCCATTCTCCTGTCTTGCTCTGTGAGACTCTGATCCTTCTGTCGAATTAATTCTGAGTCAGTCATCCTCTGACTGAGAAACTGTTTAAAAACTTTCTTCGCCTATTGAGTGAACAGATAAAAAATAACACATTATTTCAAAAGATTGTGCATTCACACCCTTCCAAAAATGTAGAGCCCAGAATTGAGCAGAATAATCCAGCTGAGTCAGAGCCAATGATTTCACATCATTTCCTAGCTTTGGTACTGTATCAGCATGCATCCTCCATATGAGAGACTAAGTGTTAACATCAGGACTAAATCAGGATCATTCCCCAATGGGGGATCCAGTGCCAAAGGAATTCAGGACATGCTAATGGGCCAGCACCCTCGCCATGTGAAATGAGTGCAATTCCAACTCACCGGCGTGGGATTCGCCTTACTCAGGATTGGCACTGGTTTGACAAGCTGCAGCCCCCCCACTCCCCACGCACTCTCATTCCAGCCAGGAAGATGTCACCCCAAAGATCAGCCCCGAGGTCCGCGGATGTGGAGCTGGAGATCGTACTGGGTGCTGTGGAGGAGAGGCTGGACATCCTATTCCCCAGGTGGGAAAGAGGCTGCCACCCCACAAGGTCAACCAGCCTGGGTGGAGTTGGCACAGGCCGTGAGCGTCGTGGGCCCGACCCCGAGGACCGGACAGCAGTGGCGGAAGAAACTGCACAACATCCTCAGGGTAGCCAGCGTGAGTCACCACGTCACCTGGCACCACGTTCGTCCTCTAGCCATCTGGAATGGCCACTTGCAACTAGGGACAGAGAAACTCGCAAAGCCTAGTGGGTAAAATGGACAAGCCAAGACTCAGGCAGCTCAGAGCCTGAAATGCATATTTGCAGCAAGAATTCCAGACGGTATCGAAACTCCAACCAATTAGCATTTTAATGGGGCCGATTAGCATTTGATGGCCCATCTTCTCCAGAACAAAGGACTGGTACTCGAGCGACCGGTACAGTCCCAGACATTTCAGCGCCACTCATGTTCAGGGGAAGCGTAAACAATGGAGTCAGTGACCGTTTGGGACACGCTCAGTCATCCAGAACCCCGCCCACTTATTGGTTAGGTATCGAACGGAGTGATCAGGGATCCCTCAATTAGTGAGGCCCAAACTGAAGGATTGCCCAAAAGTGCGTGAAAACCCCCAGGTATACGAAGAAGGGTTTGCCATATGTTTGTCACCTCTAGGACCTGGCGCCCCGGTCACGACCATCTCCAATTGTAGCAACACCAGAAGAAAGTCCAAATTCAACACCCGCTACCAGACGAATGAGCCGAGCTGAGCAGCAGTTACTCCTTCGGGCTCGACAGATCCAGAATCGAACAGCGGTCACTGTTCCTCTGACCTAAGCCGGGTGCCCGAAGTTTTTATTTTTTAAAATTTAGCATATCCAATTATTTTTTTCCAATTAAGGGGCAATTCAGCGTAGCCAATCCACCTAACCTGCACATCTTTGGGTTGTGGGGGTGAAACCCACGCAGGCACGGGGAGAACGTGCAAACTCCACACGGACAGTGACCCAGGGCTGGGATTCGAACCCGGGTCCTCAGCGCCGTGAGGCTGCAGGGCTAACCCACTACGCCACCGTGATGCCCGTGGGTGCCCGAAGTTAAGTACAGGTTGTCTTAGTCGATAGGTGTAGTTAACTAGTAGTCTCTATGTTGCATGATTAATGATGTGTATAAATAAAGTACCCTTGACCTTGAACTAACTGACTGGTGTTTGGCTCCTTGATCGATAGCTAGTTGAACCTTGTGGTGGTATAATTCGATACCTGGCAACTCTAAGCATTCAGACATAGATATCAAAGAAAGGAGGGCAAACTCACTGATTGCCATAATTGGAACACAGCCACAGGAAAAGTCAGATTAAAAGAAAAGGCAAGGCAACCAAGTGGGACCCCAAGGAAATGCGGTGTTCCGATGGCACGTGAGACAGCCTTCTCTCTCCCCCCCCCCCCCCCCCCCCCCCCCCCCCACACCATGCCTACCTGCGATCTAATCATGTGCCATGTCTTTTGTCTTGCAGGATCCCTTTCAGACAAGCCGGGACCGTCCGGGGTCCCTCGCCAAGAGCGGCAACCCCGGAGCATAACTCCGGTCACGACACCCACTTTTTGTCACTGCTCTCACCAACCCTCGGTGGATCATTTCAGTAAAGAGGCTGCTGGGACACTCTTTGGTGTGTACGACACAGATGTTGTGGTACATCACATGGAGGTAGGAACCCCTGATGGGACAGACAGTCGGAGGGTGGGACGGACAATCGCAGGGTGGGACGGACAGTGGGAGGGTGGGACGGACAGTCGGTGGGTGGGACGGACAGTCGGAGGGTGGGACGGACAGTCGCAGGGTGGGACGGACAGTCGGAGGGTGGGACGGATAGTCGCAGGGTGGGACGGATAGTCGGAGGGTGGGACGGACAGTCGGAGGGTGGGACGGACAGTCGCAGGGTGGGACGGATAGTCGGAGGGTGGGACGGACAGTCACAGGGTGGGACGGACAGTCGGAGGGAGGGACAGACAGTCGGAGGGTGGGACGGACAGTCGGAGGGTGGGACGGACAGTCGGAGGGTGGGACGGACAGTCGGAGGGTGGGACGGACAGTCGGAGGGTGGGACGGATAGTCGGAGGGTGGGACGGATAGTCGGAGAGTGGGACGGACAGTCGGAGGGTGGGACGGACAGTCGGAGGGTGGGACGGACAGTCGGAGAGTGGGACGGACAGTGGGAGGGTGGGACGGATAGTCGCAGGGTGGGACGGATAGTCGCAGGGTGGGACGGACAGTCGGAGGGTGGGACGGACGGTCGGAGGGTGGGACGGACGGTCGGAGGGTGGGACGGACAGTGGCAGGGTGGGACGGATAGTCGGAGGGTGGCCTGACCCTGAGGACTAGCTGCCGTCCAGCGGGTCTTGCGCTTCTGGAAAAGGTTGTCCCATCAATGTTGAAGATCCTGACGCAGAGCCAGGGACTACAGGAGGATATGTCAGCAACCTTCCAGTGCCTGGAAGTTCAGTTGGAGGAGTTCATCTACCTTCAAGAGCAGGAGGTGGTGCCAACCATGCGTGCTATCAGGCCAACATTGAACAGGTGGCGCCCGCATTGGAAGCCTTGGTTGGGAGGGTCACGACCATAGGTCAGGATGTCCAAGGCCTGGGGAACACTGTGCGGGCGGTGGCTGAGGTGCAGGGCAGGGCAGCCATGTCACAGGCAGCCATGTACCAGGTATACATGGACATTGCAGCAGCGCTCCAGAGCTTGCCCCAGTCACAATGGGCCATGGCTGCAGGCGTCAAGGGCATTCAACTGGCACTGGCTGGCCTGAGCCTGTTCCAGAGGAATGTGGCAAAGTCCCAGAAGGACAGTGGGTGGGAGGAGTAAGGCATAGGGCAGGGCCCCCAGGACAGTCAGTTCCCCTCCTGGGGTTGCCCTTGGAGGTGGAAGGGAACAGGGCCAGATGTGTTGGGCGCCATGGGGTAGGGCCGAACTGGTGAGTAACCCATCACCGCTCACCACCTTCATAGCCACCCCACCTCTCCAGAGGGTCGATGGGTCCGTGAGATGGAATGGCCAGCACACATGTGGACAGTGGGATGTTCTACCGAGGGTGGGAGTCAGATCTTGTCAAACAGCGTGGAGCACCAGCGCTCATCGCTCTGGTGGTGGTCATCATCCTCCATCCCATGGACCAGACCAGCTGATTCTGCCAACCCAGGGTCAACATCCTGTAGTGAAGCTGGTGGGAAGCTCGGAGGGGATTGAACGTACTGTGCTAGGGTGGGGGTTGGGATGGAGTGCAGGAATGGGTACAGGGGAGGGGGTGGTTGGCCATAGGATGTGGTAGGGGATATATGGGGAGAAGAGACGGGAAGTTTGAGTTGCCGGTGGCCAGACTACCTAGTTGGCGATTCTGGAGTTGATTAGGTTCTCCCGTGCGCTGTGGTCCTGGTGCACATGTCGTGCGGCCTCCTGTGACTGCCCAGGCCTGATGCTCTTCCCATCCTGGTCTATTCATTGTCCTCCTCCTCCTTCTGCAGCGTGGTGTTGTGGCGGACACAGCCGGCCAGCACGATGTGCGAGACCCTCCTAGCACTATATTGGAGCTATACCATATAGTACTATATTGGAGGTATACACTATACCAGAGCGGTCCAGGCACATGAACTGCATCTTGAGGACATCAATGCACCGCTCGATTACACTCCTGGTTGCTGGCGTTGTTGTAGCAGGTCTCTGCATTGGTCTGGAGGCTCAGGACAGGCATCATTAGCCATAACCACAGCAAATCAGCCCTGTCACCCAAGAGCCCAACCCTCATCCGAGCGAGCACCTCAAAGGTGTCGAGCAGCAATGAATATACCAGGATGAATGTGTCGTGCACGCTGCCCAGGTATTGGGTGCTGGTGGTCACACACCATCTGCATATTCAGGGAGTGGAACCCTTTCTGATTTATGAAGGGCCCCCCTCATGCGGCGGTGCTCGTAGGGGTACATGTGCCCCACTGATCACCCCCTGGACCTGAGGCATGCAATCCCGCTGCATGAGCAACTTGGAGGGCTTGTTGCACATTCGAGTTGATATAGTGAGCTGCTTGGGCATATAGGGCATCCGTGACAGCTCGGATGCATCTGTGAAGAGCTGTCTGGGAGATCCCAGACAGGTCCTCACTCAGCGCCTGGAAGGACGCAGTGGCATAAACGCTCAGGGCGACCATCACCTTGACGGCCACCAGGCGTGGTGGCCCTCAGTCAGACTCCTGCAGTTCCAGGTACCATCATCTGGCAGAGATGCTACTCCTGTTCAACCGAACTCTTTGGTGGCACGCTCAGTCCAGCAAGTCCTGGAATGACAGGCGCTGACGATATACACAGGGCCTAATGTGGTGCCTCCTTCCGATCTCCTCCGCCTGTTGGACGGCCAGCTCTCCAGCCTCACCGGCTGGCCCCTCTGGGGCAGGATCCTGTTGTGCAGGATCTTCCCCAAGCAGCTTCTGGGCATGCTGCCTCATCATGTCGACAAGGGCTGCTGCGGCCAGGCAGATGCCAGCCATTGCTAACTGAATTATGAATTCCATTCTCTGCAGGGGGACAAGGGCAGACATGTTGGCCTGGGGATTACTTCCATATCCATCCAGGTCCAACGAGCAACACAGTAGCCCTGTCTTGTACTGCAGCTTCTGCCCCTGGCCATTCCCCCCAACACTTTGCCTTTCATCCGCATCCCTAGCCCCATCGATACCTGGCACCAGGGGACCACTAACCCCACCACCTGTCCCTGTCGGTGATTGGCACTGCTCATGTCACGAATACACTCTCTGGTCCCTGTCATTCGCCCTCCTGTGACATAGCCTCACAATCGGAGAATTAGTCCCATGTTTTTGCTGCCAAAGTGGATAACCTCACATTTATCCAAATTATACAGCATCTGCCATCCATTTGCCCACTCACTCATCTTGTCCAAATCACACTGAAGGATCTCTGCATCCTCCTCACAGCTCACCCTCCAACCCAACTTGGTGTCATCTGCAAATAAGGAGATATGACATTTTGTTCCCTCATCTAAATCATTAATATATTGTCATGGGAGTGTCCCTTTAAGAAATATTTTTGTCTGACCACATGGCTTTAGTGATATCATTGTGTGGGTGGAGCTGGGATGTGGCTCTGTGGGTTTTACTTTCGCTTTGAGTTTGGAATGGCTTTTACTGCACAGCTTGAAAGAAGTGTTTCTCTATCTTCATTTTAAAAGCTGTTTCCAGACTGCTTGGTAACTTAAAAGAGATAATTGCTTTCTGGAAGGAATTCAAACCAGCTGTTTGAGAATGGGAACAGAGTATCACTGACCAGTCATATACCAGTGAGAATGCCGTGTGCTGGGCCACACCGTTGAAAAAGGGTTTCTGGTTTTACTTGAATTTTGTTATTGAATCGGAACAGTTAAGGGGAAATTCATTAAGACTTATACATAGATTATTGTAGTTCTGTGGTGTCGTTATGTTTGTAATTGATAAACCTCTTACTGTGTGTGTTTATACGAATGTTAACTAAATTTGTCAAATAAAGCTTTTTTGTTGATTAAAAGCAATTGATTAGGAACTCTGATGAATAACAGCTGAAAGGCAGACTCTTGTGCTCATCCTGGTCAAATTCAATAAACAGTTGTAGGTCAGGTGAACTCCATAATATACTTTGGAGTTTTCTAAATCCTGGCCCATAACAATATATTGTGAATATCTGGGGGTCTTAGCACCGATCCCTACAGTACCCCACTAGTCACTGCCTGCTAATTTGAAAAAGATCCGTTAATTCCTATTCTTTATTCCTGTCTGCCAACCAGTTTTCTACCCAACTCTGTGCACTATCCCGAATCCAATGCGTTTAATTTTACACACTAACCTTTTATGCAGGACTTTGTCAAAAGCCTTCTGAAGGTCCAAATATACCACGTCGACTGGCTCCCCTTCACTAACTCTACTAGCTACACTCTGGAAGAATTCCAGTAGATTTGTCAAGCATGATTTCCCCATCATAAATCCATGCTGACTCTGTCCGATCCTGCCACTGTTTTTAATAATAATGATAATCATCATCTTTATTGTCACAAGTAGGCTTACATTAACACTGCAATGAAGTTACTGTGAAAAGCCCCTAGTCCCACATTCCGGCGTCTGTTCGGGTACACTGAGGGAGAATTCAGAATGTCCAAATTACCTCACAGCACATCTTTTGGGACTTGTGGGAGGAAACTGGAGCACCCAGAGGAAATCCACGCGGACACAGGGAGAACGTGTAGACTCTGCATAGACAGTGACCCAGCAGGGAATCGAACCCGGGTCCCTGGCGCTGTGAAGCAAAAGTGCTAACCACTGTGTAAGTGCTCTGCTATAAAATCTTTGATAACGGATTTTAGAATTTTCCCTGCTACTGAAGTCAGGCTTATTGATCTATAATGGCTGCTTTCTCTCTCCCGCTCTTTTTAAATAGTGGAGATACATTAGCCAACCTCCAAACTGCAGGAACTGTTCCAATACATCCACTATTTCTGGAGCCATCTCCTTCAGTACCCTGGGATATAGATTATCAGGTCATGTGGATTTATCAACCTTAAATCCCATCAATTTCCTCAAATCCATTTCTCTACTGATGTTGATCACCTGCAGTTCCTCCTTGTCACTAAATTGCAAATGCATGCGTGATAATTCACCAAAATGCACTAGTCTCTGAGGTGGTCCCGGCGGATTGAAAATTAGCAACATGACACCACTGTTTAAAAATGGAGGTAGGCAGAAAGTGGGTAATTATAGGCCAGTTAGTTTAACTTTGATAGTAGGGAAGATGCTGGAACCTATCATTTAGGAAGAAAATAACGAGGCATCTGGATGGAAATTGTCCCATTGGACAGAAGCAGCATGGGTTCATAAAGGGCAGGCCGTGCCTAACTAATTTAGTGGAATTTTTTGAGGACATTATCAATGCATTAGACAACGGGGAGCCAATGGATGTCGTGTATCTAGATTTCAAGAAAGCTCTTAACAAGGTGCCACACTAAAGGTTGCTGCATAAGATAAAGATGCATGGCATTAAGGGTAAAGTAGTAGCATGGATAGAGGATTAGTTAATTAATAGAAAGCAAAGAGTGAGGATTAATGGGTGTTTCTCTGATTGGCAATCAGTAGCTAGTGGTGTCCCTCAGGGATCCGTGTTGGGCCCTCAATTGTTCACAAGGTACGTAGATGATTTGGAGTTGGGGACCAAGGGCAATGTGTCCAAGTTTTCAGACGGTACTAAGATGAGAGGTAAAGCAAAAAGTGCAGAGGATACTGGAAGTCTGCAGAGGGATTTGGATAGGTAAAGTGAATGGGCTCGGGTCTGGCAGATGGAATACAATGTTGACAAATGTGAGGTTATCCATTTTTGTAGGAATAACAGCAAAAGGGATTATTATTTAAATGATAAAATATTAAAGCATGCTACTGTGCAGCGACCTGGGTGTGCTAGTGCATGAGTCGCAAAAAGTTGGTTTACAGGTGCAACAGGTGATTAAGAAGGCGAATGGACTTTTGCCCTTCTTTGCTAGAGGGATGCAGTTTAAGACTAGGGAGGTTATGCTGCAAGTATATAAGGTGTTAGTGAGGCCATACCTGGAATATTGTGTTCCGTTTTTATCTCTTTACCTGAGAAACGATATACTGGCGCTAGAGGGTGTGCAGAGGAGATTCACTAGGTTAATCCCAGAGTTGAGGGGGTTGAATTACGAGGAGATGGTGAGTAGACTGGGACTGTACTCGTTGGAATTTAGAAGGATGAGGGGGGATATTATAAAAACATATAAAATTATGAAGGGAATAGATAGGATAGATGCGGGCAGGTTGTTTCCACTGGCGGGTGAAAGCAGAACTAGGGGGCATAGCCTCAAAATAAGTGGAAGTAGATTTAGGACTGAACTTAGGAGGAACTTTTCACCCAAAGGGCTGTGAATCTATGGAATTCCTTGCCCAGTGAAGCAGTTGAGGCTCCTTCATTAAGTGTTTTCAAGATAAAGATAGATAGTTTTTTGAGGAATAAAGGGATTAAGGGTTATGGTGTTCGGGCCGGAAAGATGAGATGAGTCCACAAAAGATCAGCCATGATCTCATTGAATGGCGGAGCAGGCTCGAGGGGCCAGATGGCCGACTCCTGCTCCTAGTTCTTATGTTCTTAAACCCTGCGTTCCCCACAATTTCTGCTGTCTTATTTGTTTCCTCATTTATGAAGACAGAATCAAAGTATTTATTTAGTTGCTCAGCCATTTCTTTGTCCCCTATAATTCATTCCCGTTTCTGTCTGTAAGGGCCCTACATTTGTCTTCACCATTCTTTCTCTCCATGTACCTATAGAAACTTTTACAGTCAGTTTTCGTGTTCCCTGCAAGCTTACACTTGTACTCTATTTCCCCCTTTTTAATCAATCCCTTTGTCCTTCTTTGCTGAATTCTAACCCTCAGACCTGTTGTTTTTCCTGGCCAATTTGTATGCTACTTCCTTGGATCGAATACTATCCCTAATATCCCTTGTAAGCCATGGATTGACCACCTTTCCCATTTTACTTTTGTGCCAGACAGGAGTAAACAATTGTTGCAGTTCCCCTATGCGCTCTTTGAACGTTTGCCATTGCCTATCCACCGTCATCCCTTTAAGTAACATTACCCAATCGATCATAGCCAACTCACGCTCATTTTATTGTAGTTTCCTTTGTTAAGACTCAGGACCCAAGTCTCAGAATGAACTACCTCACTCTCCATTTTGATGAAAATTCTATCATATTATGGTCGCTCATGCCCAATGGGTCTCGCACAACTAGATTGCCAATGATTCTGTTCTCATTACACAGTACCCAGACTAGGATGGAGTGTTATCTAGTTGGCTCCTCAACATATTGATCCAGAAAACTATCCCGCACACACTCCAGGAATTCCTCCTCGATGGTATTATGGCTAATTTGATTTCCCCAATCGATATGCAGATGAAAATCAGCCACAATTATAGTTGTTCCTTTGTCACATGCATCTCTAATTTCCTCTTTAATGCCATTCCCAACAATATCACTGCAGTTTGTCTATATATGATGGCCACAACGTTTTTTGCCCCTTGCTATTTCTCAGCTCCACCCATACAGTTTCCACATTGTAGGAGCTAATACTCTCCCTCACTATTGTGTTCATTTCCTCCTTAACCAGCAATGCAACCTCGGCCTTTTCCTTTTTGTCTGTCTTTCCTAAATACCAAATACCCTGGACCAGGCTAATGATGCCGATAAGGAGGCTGAAGACCAAAGCGGAGACCCAATATAATGAGGCCGATGTGGCCACCGGGGTTGTCATTGAGCAGTGCATCAATTTTGATGCCTCAACCGCTCTGGTGGTGCTCTGCAGTACATGGCCAGAGGGTCACCCGCTTTGTGGTGGTCTGCTGTGTCTCCACAACCTGGCACATTGTGGAATAACATGCCAGAGGCTTCACATTTTTTTCAATAATCTTTACTGTCACAAGTAGGCTTCCATTATCACTGGAATGAAGTTACTGTGAAAAGCTCCTAGTCGCCACATTCCGGTAAACAGAGGGAGAATTCAGAATGTCCAATTCACCTAACCAGAACATCTTTCGGAACTTGTGGGAGGAAACTGGAGCACCCGGAGGGAACCCACGCCGACACGGGGAGAACGTGCAGACTCCGCACAGCCAGGTACGCAAGCGAGAATCGAACCTGGGACCCTGGCGCTGTGAAACAACAGTGCTAACCACTGTACCACTGTGCCGTGCAACGTGTTTCAATGTCGTACAATTGTGACCTCAACTGCCCCTCTCCCCTGATGGTGCTGCCCCCATCCCCACCCCTCCTCCCCAGTGCCCTCAGTGATCCCCAATGTGCTTCGCCTTCCGTGCTCTGTCTCTACGTCTAGGTGTGGCAGCATGCTGCTTACCACGCCCTGTGGCCGTTGCCCCTGACGGGTGTCCTCTGAGGCTGGAATGCCCCAGCCCACCTGCCAGCGGCACATGTCTTGCCGTGCCACCCTGTTTGGAAGCTAACTCTGAGATATGCTGTTGTTGAGGGTGGGCGGGGGGTTTTGGGAGGTGGTGCGCACTGCTCCAACACCATATGGAGGCTCCAGGTTGGCATCCATTGTCCCCTTTTCCCAGTTGGTGCCCGTAGGGCCCTGGGGGTCACCTTGGGACAGAGGGGAGCTGGATTGAGCTCAAGATGCCCCCTGTGTCATCTGGCTCTGCCAGCCCTGGCGGCTCCCCACCATTTGCACCGTGTTGTTGATGCGTTCAGCGATGCTCCACAGTGACCAGGATATGCTCTGCAGTGTCATGTCAAGGTCCATCAGAGACAGGGACACATCCCCCAGCAACTGGGACATGCTCTGGGTGCCTCAGCAATGCCCACCTGAAACTGGGACATGCTCCGCAACACTTCCAAACTGTCCACTGAGACTGGGAAACGTCGTTGCGCTCAGCAATGGTTGTGACTGAGTGAATAGCGCCTTGGACACCGCCACTCATGCTGCTGACAACGTGCTCCAGTACCTCCACTGCGGCCTCCATCCTAGCCCTGTTGGCCTCAGTGCCACACATTGACACTGCCACCTCCTGGGCCCGTAGCCTTAGGGTCTCCCCCAACCGGCTATGGACCTGCTGGAGAATCACTGATATCCCCCAATGAATCTCACAGTCGCACCATATCGAGTGCAGCAGCTCCGGGTAAACCTGGTCCAGAGACGCAGCATCTGACTGGGATTCAGCTGGGTCCTGGGTTCCAGTAGATCTCCGACTGCTGTTCCCCCTTGGGCGCTCCTGCCTCCTCCACCATATGTGCATCAGCAACTGTGTGGTGCTCACAAGATTGTGCCCCAGAAACCTGTTTGCGATTTTCACCCACTGAAGTGTGCGTCGCTGCGCTGCTGGAGAATGGGGGTGACAGCCGGGACGTGATTATGGTAGCATCCTTGGAGCTCTCCTCTGAGGTGTTGTCTTGGGAGGTGGGTGTGGGTCCACCGCGGATGGGCTGACACCCGCGGATGGAGCTCCTGCGGGGGAATGGACATGTGGTCAGTGGGAGGGAAGGATCATCATTATTAACAACTCACGTGTGACAGGTCAGCCGGGTGGTGGCCGGTGGATCCTCAGCTCTGTGACATCGGCCAATCTTGACATCAGTCATCGATCTGTCCTTGGCCATCCTTGCGACCTCCAAGGCCCGATCCTCAGAGATGGTGAAGACTCTGATGTCCGGCACCACACTGCTGGCCTGGGCCCTCTCCCATCTGTCGTGGGCCAACTTCTCCCACGGGGACACAGAGGGGGCATTGTGAGCCACACATTATCCATCACAGGGGACAGGTGTGGGTACCACTACTGTACACGGGTGGGCTAAGGCACGGTATGATGCTGGGCACGGGCAGTGCCAGAAGCATGATCGTTGGGGTGGGAGGGTTGGCAAGCGGATCCGGTGTCAGGTGGCTGGTGACAACTCACCCATGCAGACGGTTGGAGTTCATTGATTTAAACTATTACGTCAGGGGAGTGGGTACCGGAGAAATAGGTCTGAAGGTGAAAACATTTAGCCAGAACTTGGGAATAGGATCAATATGGCTCTGAGGAAGAGCAGACAGGGAGATGTTGCTGAAAGCAACGGGTCTGGTGGCCTGAAGTGCATATGTTTTAATGCAAGAAGTATAACAGGTAAGGCAAATTAACTTAGAGCTTGGATTAGTACTTGGAACTATGATGTTGTTGCCATTACAGAGACCTGGTTGAGGGAAGGACAGGATTGGCAGCTAAACATTCCAGGATTTAGATGTTTCAGGTGGGATAGAGGTGGATGTAAAAGGGATGGCAGAGTTTCCCTACTGGTTCAGGAGAATATCACAGCTGTACTGCGGGAGGACACCTCAGAGGGCAGCGAGGCTATATGGGTAGAGATCAGGAATAAGAAGGGTGCAGTCACAACGTTGGGGGTTTACTACAGGCCTCCCAACAGCCAGTTGGAGATAGAGGAGCAGTTAGGGAGACAGATTTTGGAAAAGAGCAAAAATAACAGGGTTGTTGTGATGGGAGACTTCAACTTCTCCAATATTGACAGGGACTCACTTAGTGCTCGGGGCTTGGACGGGGCAGAGTTTGTAAGGAGTATCCAGGAGGGCTTCTTAAAACAATATGTAGATAGTACAACTAGTGAAGGGGCTGTATTGGACCTGGTATTGGGGAATGATCCCAGCCAGGTGGTAGACGTTTCAGTCGGGGAGCACTTCGGGAACAGTGACCACAATTCAGTAAGTTTTAAAGTACTGGTGGACAAGGATAAGTGTGGTCCTCGGGTGAATGTGCTAAATTGGGGGAAGGCGAATTATAACAATATTAGGCGGGAACTGAGGAACCTAGATTGGGGGCGGATGTTTGAGGGTAAATCTACATCTGACATGTGGGAGGCTTTCAAATGTTAGTTGAAAGGAATTCAGGACCGGCATGTTCCTGTGAGGAAGAAGGATAAATATGGCAAATTTCAGGAACTTTGGATCATGAGAGATATTGTAGGACTCGTCAAAAAGAAAAAGGAGGCATTTGTCAGGGCTAGAAGGCTGGGAACAGACAAAGCCTGTGTGGAATATAAGGAAAGTAGGAAGGAATGTAAGCAAGGAGTCAGGAGGGCTAAAAGGGGTCACGAAAAGTCATTGACAAATAGGGTTAAGGAAAATCCCAAGGCTTTTTACACTTACATAAAAAGCAAGAGGGTCGCCAGAGAAAGGGTTGGCCCACTGAAGAATAGGGGAGGGAATCTATGTGTGGAGCCAGAGGAAATGGGCGAGGTACTAAATGAATACTTTGCATCAGTATTCACCAAAGAGAAGGAACTGGTGGATGTTGAGTCTGGAGGAGGTGTGTAGATAGCCTGGGTCACATTGAGATCCAAAAAGACGAGGTGTTAGGCACCTTGAAAAATATTACGGTGGATAAGTCCCCAGGGCCAGATGGGATCTACCCCAGAATACTGAAGGAGGCTAGAGAGGAAATTGCTGAGGCCTTGACAGAAATCTTTGGATCCTCACTGTCTTCAGGTGATGTCCCGGAGGACTGGAGAATAGTCAATGTTGTTCCTTTGTTTAAGAAGGGTAGCAAAGGTAATTCAGGGAACTACAGGTCAGTGAGCCTTACATCAGTGGTAGGGAAATTACTGGGGAGAATTCTTCGAGACAGGATCTACTCCCATTTGGAAGCAAGTGGACGTATTAGTGAGAGGCAGCATGGTTTTGTGAAGGGGAGGTCATGTCTCAGTAACTTGATAGAGTTTTTCAAGAAAGTCACAAAGATGATTGATGCAGGTCGGGCAGTGGATGTTGTCTATATGGACTTCAGTAAGGCCTTTGACAAGGTCCCTCATGGTAGACTGGTACAAAAGGTGAAGTCACACAGGATCAGAGGTGAGCTGGCAAAATGGATACAGAACTCGCTAGGTCATAGAAGGCAGAGAGTAGCAATGGAAGGGTGATTTTCTAATTGGAGGGCTGTGACTAGTGGTATTCCGCAGGGATCAGTGCTGGGACCTTTGCTGTTCGTAGTATATGTAAATGATTTGGAGGAAAATGTAACTGGTCTGATTAGTAAGTTTGCGGACGACACAAAGTTTGGTGGAATTGCGGATAGCGATGAGGACTGTCGGAGGATACAGTAGGATTTAGATTGTTTGGAGACTTGGACAGAGAGATGGCAGATGGAGTTTAATCCGGATAAATGTGAGGTAATGCATTTTGGAAGGTCTAATGCAGGTAGGGAATATACAGTGAATGGTAGAACCTTCAAGAGTATTGACAGTCAGAGAAGTCTAGATGTTAAGGTCCACAGGTCACTGAAAGAGGCAACACAGGTGGGGAAGGTAGTCAAGAAGCCGTATGGCATGCTTGTTTCATTGGCCGGGGCATTGAGTATAAAAATTGGCAAATCATGTTGCAGCCGTATAGAACCTTAGTTAGGCCACACTTGGAGTATAGTGTTCAATTCTGGTTGTCACACTACCAGAAGGATGTGGAGGATTTAGAGAGGGTGCAGAAGAGATTTACCAGGATGTTGCCTGGTATGGAGGGCATTAGCTATGAGGAGAGGTTGAATAAACTTGGTTTGTTCTCACTGGAACGACGGAGGTTGAGCGGCGACCTGATAGATGTCTACAAAATTACGAGGGGCATAGACAGAGTGGATAGTCAGAGGCTTTTTCCCAGGGTAGAGGGGTCAATTACTAGGGGCAATAGGTTTAAGGTGCGAGGGGGAAGGTTTAGAGGAGATGTACGAGGCAAGTTTTTTACACAGAGGATAGTGGGTGCCTGGAACTCGCTGCCGGAGGAGGTTGTGGAAGCAGGGACGATAGTGACGTTTAAGGGGCATCTGGACAAATACATGAATAGAATAGAGGGATACGGACCCAGGAAGTGTAGAAGATTCTAGTTTAGACGGCAGCATGGTCGTCATGGGCTTGGAGGGCCGAAGGGCCTGTTCCTCTGCCGTACTTTCCTTTGTTCTTTGATCTTCTTGCAGCACTGGGTGCTGGTTCTCCTTGTGACACTTCCCGGGGCTGAGGGCCGCTGCCACTTCCTCCCAGGTGGCACTGGCTGCCTTGTGGCTGACCCTCTGACCCCCTTGGGCTAACAGGGCATCCCGTCTGGTCGCCACCACAGACAGCATTCTGGCCAGGTCGGCATCTCCGAATCGTGAAGCTGGTCTGCGCGGTGGCAGGGCTGCGTGCTGTGTGGGGTTTGCTCTGTGCGATCGGTATAAATGCTGCTTCCCCCTGTTAGCGGGGATCTGGTGGGCTCGGTTCCAGTGGATCAGCTGGCGGGTTAATCATTTGCGGCATGAAGCCCGTGGGGCCTCGTTAAGTGGCCCAATTAACGTTTGATACCAGTGATGTCATCGCCGGGTTGGCCATCCAGAAGCTCGCGGGAGATCCCGCTCGCTACCACACCGAGAAACATTTCCGTTACATTGCCACTCAGCTCTGTCCCAGGTGAAAATGACATTGAGGAATAAACGTGTCCACAGATTTCCTGATGTGCCGGACATCACATTCCCACCGAGTAAACCACCAACACAGCTGCATTATTTAAACTGACCAATCTGAAAGTCCTTACAGATATAAACAGCATAATATTGTTCTTGATAGTCATTTTAATTATATAAATAGAATATTCTTTTTAAAAATTTACCTTGACTCCTTTTTGTGGCTTCGAATTATAACTATCCTCAGCATCTTTTCGATCAGCCAAATACTCAATGTATCCTCCAGCCTTTCCATAGCTGCTACTCATTATTTTATTATCAATTTTCCCAAATAGTTCCTTCAACAGTTCTTTGCATTTTTTCTCAGATTCCATTTCATTTCTTTGAGTATAACCTTCAATGATTCTCTTAATGTTTTCCTGTGAAAGTAAAGAGAAGGTTATGTTACAAACTCACAAACAAGGAGCAGTAACCTCAAATCTGCATTCTGCCTGCCCCCGATAACCTATCACCCCATTGCCTATCACCCCATTGCCTATCGCTCCATTGCCTATCGCCCCATTGCCTATCGTCCCATTGTCTATCGCCCCATTGCCTATCGCCCCATTGCCTATCGCCCCATTGCCTATCGCCCCATTGCCTATCGCCCCATTGCCTATCACCCCATTGCCTATCACCCCATTGCCTATCACCCCATTGCCTATCACCCCATTGCCTATCACCCCATTGCCTATCACCCCATTGCCTATCACCCCATTGCCTATCACCCCATTGCCTATCACCCCATTGCCTATCACCCCATTGCCTATCACCCCATTGCTGACCAACAATCCATCCACTCTGGCTATGATCGATTGGAGAATGTTATTGAAAGAGTTGACAGTGGACAGCAATGGGATGCATTCAAAGAGCGCTTGGAGGAACTGCAACAATTGTTTATTCCTGCCTGGCACAAAATTAAAACGGAAAAGGTGGCTTACAAGGGAAATTAGTGGAGGTATTCGATGCAAGGAAGAAGCAGACAAATTGGCCAAGAAACACATCGGGTTGGATTCTCCGATTTCCAGACTAAGTGCTGACGCTGGCGTGGGTACAGTGGCGTGGGTACAGTGGCGTGGGTACAGTGGCGTGGGTACAGTGGCGTGGGTACAGTGGCGTGGGTACAGTGGCGTGGGTACAGTGGCGTGGGTACAGTGGCGTGGGTACAGTGGCGTGGGTACGCTGGCGTGGGTACAGTGGCGTGGGTACAGTGGCGTGGGTACAGTGGCGTGGGTACAGTGGCGTGGGTACAGTGGCGTGGGTACAGTGGCGTGGGTACAGTGGCGTGGGTACAGTGGCGTGGGTACAGTGGCGTGGGTACAGTGGCGTGGGTACAGTGGCGTGGGTACAGTGGCGTGGGTACAGTGGCGTGGGTACAGTGGCGTGGGTACAGTGGCGTGGGTACAGTGGCGTGGGTACAGTGGCGTGGGTACAGTGGCGTGGGTACAGTGGCGTGGGTACAGTGGCGTGGGTACAGTGGCGTGGGTACAGTGGCGTGGGTACAGTGGCGTGGGTACAGTGGCGTGGGTACAGTGGCGTGGGTACAGTGGCGTGGGTACAGTGGCGTGGGTACAGTGGCGTGGGTACAGTGGCGTGGGTACAGTGGCGTGGGTACAGTGGCGTGGGTACAGTGGCGTTTTACGCTGGGAGAAACGGTGGAACAGTGGCAGCGATTCCCGGACCATTAGGGGGCCAGCAGCCATACCGGGTAAATCTCCTGGTTCCCACGCCAAAAATGGCTGGAGAATGGCCGGGTCCGTGGTCGCCCATGCTTACGGCGGTGGCCACGCTGTGCTACATGGCGCTGGTCACGCACGCACCTGGCCTGCCAGATAATGACCCCCAGTAACCCCCTCGCCACTCCCGGAACACCCCTCAGCAGTTCCTCCAGCCCTTGCCGAAGCTTCCCCCTGACCAGCAGCACGGCTCCACCCCTCATGGACTGTGGCGGCACTGGGCACAGATTGCAGCTGCCATGCGGGGTCGCCGAAATAATATAGCAGAAGTGTTCTGCGCGGTCGAGAACTCGGCCCATCGGGAGCGGGGCATCAGGGAAGGGGCTTCCGATGACGGGCCAACGCCTTTCCAACGGCGTGTGGCGTGCAACGCTATGATGCTATTCTGGAGGGGGCGGAGACTCAAAAACTGTTGTCAAACCGCAGCCGCCCCTGATTTGGGCGCGGAAGGGATTCTCCGCCCGATCGCTGATTATGATATCGGCGTCAGGCAACGGAGAATCAAGCCCAACATGTCTGAGGTTTGGGAGCAGTTTAGAATTTACAAAGATGGACCAAGGGAGGAACTGAAGGAGATCAGTAGAGAAATGATGTTGGGAAATTAATGGGACTGAAGGCTGATAAATCCCCAGGGCCTCATGATCGACATCCCATATGACCATAAGATCATAAGACATAAGAGCAGAATTAGGCCACTCGGCCCATCGAGTCTGCTCCCCCATTCAATCATGGCTGATATTTTCACATCCCCATTCTCCTGCCTTCTCCCCATAACCCCTGATCCCCTTATTAATCAAGAACCTATCTATCTCTGTCTTAAAGACACTCAGTGATTTGGCCTCCACAGCCTTCTGCGGCAAAGAGTTCCACAGATTCACCAGCCTCTGGCTGAAGAAATTCCTCCTCATCTCTGTTTTAAAGGATCGTCCCTTTAGTCTAAGATGATGTCCTCTGGTTCTAGTTTCTCCCAGAAGTGGAAACATCCTTTCCACGTCCACTCTATCCAGGACTCGGGGTATCCTGTAAGTTTCAATAAGATCCCCCCTCATCCTTTTAAACTCCAATGAGTACAGACCTAGAGTCCTCAACCGTTCCTCATACGACAAGTTCTTCATTCCAGGGATCATTCTTGTGAACCTCCTCTGGATCCTTTCCAAGGTCAGCACATCCTTCCTTAGATATGGGGCCCAAAACTGCTCACAATACTCCAAATGGGGTCTGACCAGAGCCTTATACAGCCTCAGAATTACATCCCTGCTCTTGTATTCTAGCCCTCTCGACATGAATGCTAACATTGCATTTGCCTTCTTAACTGCCGACTGAACCTGCACATTAACCTTAAGAGAATCGTGAACAAGGACTCCCAAGTCCCTTTGTGCTTCCGCTTTCTGAAGCTTTTCCCATTTGGAAAATAGTCTATGCCTAGATTCCTCCTTCCAAAGTGCATAAACTCACACTTTTCCACATTGTATTCCATCTGCCACTTCTTTGCCCACTCTCCGAGCATGTCCAAGTCCTTCTGCAGCCCCCTTGCTTCCTCAATACTACCTGTCCCTCTACAGATCTTTGTATCATCTGCAAACTTAGCAACAGTGCCTTCAGTTCCTTCTTCTAGATCATTAATGTATATCGTGAAAAGTTGTGCTCCCAGCACAGACCCCTGAGGCACATCACTAGTCACCGGCTGCCATCCTGAAAAAGACCCCTTTATCCCCCTGTCTGCCTTCTGCCAGTCAGCCAATCCTCTATCCATGCCAGGATCTTACCCTGAACACCATGGGCTCTTAACTTATTTAACAGTCTCCTGTGTGGCACCTTGTCAATGGCATTCTGGAAATCTAAATAAATCACATCCACTGGTTCTCCTTTGTCTAACTTCCTTGTTACCTCCTCAAAGAACTCTAACAGATTTGTCAGACATGACCTCCCCTTGACGAAGCCGTGCTGACTCAGCCCTATTTTACCATGCACTTCCAAATACTCCGCGATCTCATCTTTAATAATGGACTCTAAAATCTTACCAATGACTGAAGTCAAGCTATCAGCCTATAAATTCCCGTCTTCTGCCTCCCTCCCTTCTGAAGCAACGGTGTTATATTAGCCACTTTCCAGTCCTCTGGGACCCTTCCTGCCTCCAGTGATTCCTGAAAGATCACCACCAATGCCTCCACAATTTCCTCAGCTTTCTCTTTTAGGACCCTGGGGTCTAGTCCATCCGGTCAGGGTGATTTATTCACCTTCAGAGTACTTAAGGAAGTGGCTCTAGAAATACTGGATGTATTTGGATGAATGTGGGATTATCCACTATGGTAGCAAAAATAGGAAGGCAGACTATTATCTGAATGGCCATAAATTAGGAGAAGGGAATGTGCAACATGACCTGGGTGTCCTCGGACACCGGTCACTGAAGGTAAGCACGCAGGCGCAGCAGGCGGTAAAGAAGGTGAATGGTATGTTGGCCTTAATTGTGAGAGGATTCAAGTACAGGAGCAGGGATGCGTTACTGCAATTATATAAGGCCTTGGTGAGGCCACACCTGGAATATTATGTGCAGTTTTAGTGTCCTAGTGGCCATCTTAGACATAGGAGCAGAATTAGGCCATCTTAGACATAGGAGCAGAATTAGGCCATCTTAGACATAGGAGCAGAATTAGGCCACTAGGCCCATCGTGTCTGCTCCGCCATTCAATATGGCTGAAATTTGTCTCATCCCCATTCTCCTGCCTTCTCCCCATAACCCCTGATCCCCTTATTAATCAAGAACCTATCTATCTCTGTCTTAAAAACACTCAGTGATTTGGCCTCCACAGCTTTCTACGGCAAAGTGTTCCACAGATTCACCACCCTCTGGCTGAAGAAATTCCTCCTCATCTCTGTTTTCAAGGATCGTCCCTTTAGTCTGAGATTGTTTCCTCTGGTTCTAGTTTTTCCGATAAGTGGAAACATCCTCTCCACGCCCACTCTATCCAGGCCTCAGAGTATCCTGTAAGTTTCAATAAGATCCCCCCTCATCCTTCTAAACTCCAACAACTACAGACCCAGGGTCCTCAACCGTTCCTCATACGACAAGCTCTTCATCATAGAATTTACAGTGCAAAAGAAGGCCATTCGGCCCATCGAGTCTGCACCAGCTCTTGGAGAGAGCACCCCACTTAAGCCCACACCTCCACCCTATCCCCGTAACCCAGTAACCCCACCTAATCTAAGGGCAATTTAGTGTGGCCAATCCATCTAACTTGCACATCTTTGGACTGTGGGAGGAAACTGGAGCACCCGGAGGAAACCCACGCAGACACGGGGAGAACGTGCAGACTCCGCACAGACAGTGACCCAAGCCAGGAATCAAACCTGGGACCCTAGAACTGTGAAGTAACTGTGCTAACCACTATACTTCATTCCAGGGATCATTCTTCTGAACCTCCTCTGGACCCTTTCCAAGGCCTGCACATCCTTCCTTAGATACGGGGCCCAAGACTTCTCACAATACTCCAAATGGGGTCTGACCAGAGCCCCACACAGCCTCAGAATTACATCCCTGCTCTTGTATTCTAGCCCTCTCTAGAGTACCCAATTCATTTTTTCCAATTAAGGGGCAATCTAGCGTGGCCAATCCACCTAGCCTGCACATCGTTGGGTTGTGGGGGCGAAACCCACGCAAACACGGGGAGAATGTGCAAACTCCACACGGACAGTGACCCAGAGCCGGGATCGAACCTGGGACCTCAGCACCGTGAGGCAGCAGGGCTAACCCACTGCGCCACCGTGCTGCCCCCTGACATGAATTATAACATTGCATTTGCCTTCCTAACTGCCGACTGAACCTGCACATAAACCTTAAGATAATCTTGAACAAGGACTCCCAAGTCCATTTGTGTAATAAGTCCACAGAGGCAGAAGTCCCTTCACCAGAATTCCTTTAATTAACAAAACCAACAGCAGTACGACCATGTGCATTCAGCTTGCTATCTACACTGGGAGTGCAGAGGATCTGACACTCACTGTTATATACAAAGAAGAGGTTCCCTGATTGGGCCACTAATTGGCGCAAGGGGACAGCCACAGCATCATCCATGTTGTCCATGTCAGAGTCTGATGTCCTTACCAGTGGTGCTGGAGGGGCATGAATAGACTGTCGGGGAGGACTCTCCAGGGTCCTTGGTACGCTGGCCTGAGTCAGCTCCGGGGGAGGAAACAAATCCAAGGCCCGCACCTGGTCCAGGTGCTTTTTTAAGACGTGTTCTCCCACACATATCTAATATGACACAGGTCCTGTCTTGGCCTTGACTGTTCCTGCTACCCATGTGGGTATCAGGGTTCCGTTAATGGCAGCCTGCTTAGTGCGTCGGCGTTTGCCACCCTGGTTGCCAGCTTGTGCTCCAGTTGATACTGATACGCTGCCAATAGTAGGGCCCAGCGTTGGATCCGGGCTGAAGATATTGGTCTTCTTTCAGCAAGCCCAGCAATGGCTTGTGGTCTGTGATTATTGTGAATTTCTGCCCGTACAAGTACTGGTGAAATTTCTACACCGCGAAGATCACAGCCATTCCTTCTTTTTCCATTTGGGCGTACATTCATTCTGTCGTTGCTAAAGTCCTGGAAGTAAACGCTATCGGCCGTTCCTGTCCGTTTTGTCCTCTGTGTGCCAAAACTGCACCAACGCGTCGCTAGTGAGCACCAACTCTGTGCTGGGGTCATCATGTGCCAAGACGTTCTCTGAGGGGAGCTGTTGTTTGATCTTCTTGAAAGCCCTGTCTTGGCGGCTGGACCACTCCCAGGCTTGTCCCTTTTTTAGTAATAGGTGTCAGGGGTCCAGGTTGGAAGCTCTGCTCTGTATGAACTTTCCATAATATGTCACCAGTCCTAAAAAGATCTTGGGCGCAATTCTCCGCCCCCCACGCCGGGTGGGAGAATAGCGGGAGGGCCTTCCGACATTTTTCACGCCCTCCCGCTATTCTCCCCCCCCCCCACGCCCGACCCACGCCACAAATCGGCGCTCGCCGTTTTTTACGGCGAGTGGCGATTCTCCGAGGCCGATGGGCCGAGCGGCCGGGCCTTCACGCCCGTTTCACCACGGCAGCAAACACACCTGCTCACTGCCGTCGTGAAACAGGCAGCAGATGCCTGTTTGGGGCATCTAGAGGCCCGATTGGCACGGGAGCACCACGACTGTGCTCGGGAGGGGACAGGCCCGCGATTGGTGCCCACCGATCGTCGGGCCAGCGTCCAAAACAGACGCACTCTTTCCCCTCCGCCGCCCGGCAAGATCAAGCTGCCATGTCTTGCCGAGCAGCTGAGGAGAAAGACGGCAACTGCGCATGCGCGGGTTGGTGTTGTCCAACCTGCGCATGCGCAGCTGACGTCATCGCCCGCGTCAGTTGCCGTGACGCTTGACGTGCAGCCTTGACGACCGTCGTCAAGGCCGCGCCGCCATGATGCATGGGGCCGCGCTCCTAGCCTCGCCCGGGGGGGGGAGAATCGGCCCCGGAAGTGGCCGTGAAGGTTGCCATGGGTCACGGCCTGTCCCACGGCAGCCTTTACGATTCTCCGCATTTGCGGAGAATCTCGCCCCTTAACTCCTGGATTGTGGTGGGGGCCGGGGCATCTTTAATCGCTCTCACCCGATCCTCCAAAGGGTGTCGCCCTGATTTGTCAACCTTGTACCCCAGATAGGTTACTTGAGGTGCTAGAAAAACACATTTCTCCCTTTTCCTCTTTAGGTGCACGCCTGCTGCTGAAAACCTCCTCAGGGTTTGCAGGTGTTCTGCCTTTGTTTTTCCCATAACGAGGACGTTGTCCAGGTAAATGGTGACCTGTGGTAACCGTTGCAATATATTCTCCATTGTCCTCTTGAATATCGCACAAGCTGACGATACCCCGAAGAGTAATCTTGTGCACTGAAAAAGGCCCTTCAGGGTGTTTATCGCTGAGAATTTTTGTGACTCTTCGTCCAGCTTTAGCTGTAGATATGCATGGCTCATATCCAGCGTTGAGTCCTCCAGCCAGCATTGCATACAAATCCTCAATCCGGGGAATTGGGTATTTGTCCAGTTGTGAGTAGCGATTAATCGTTTGTTTGAAATCTCCACAAAGGCAGAACGAGCCATCCGGCTTAAGGACAGGCACCACGGGTGCTGCCCATTCTTCAAACTGGACCGGTTTTATTATTCCTTCATGCTCCAATCTTTTGATTTTCATTTTAACTTCTCCCTTAACGCGAAGGGTACCGGTCCGGCCTTGTAGAATTTAGGGACTGCCTCTGGATCTACGTGTAATGTCGCCTTTACTCCCTTTATTTTTCTGGGCCCTTCTCAGAAAACCTCTGGGTATCTGCACAGGACTTCGCTCAGACGACCATTTTCCAGCTGGAAAATGTTTACCCGATCCAGCTGGATCTCTTTTAGCCAGTTTCGGCCAATAAGCTTTGGCCTTTCACTACCATTAAAGACAGCCTAACCAGTTGCTCACCATAAACCACAGGTAAATGTGTTGTGCCCAACACTCTTCCCCAGTACTTGTGCCACGCTGCGTCTAATAGTCAGCATGCCACAGTGCAACGTGGCCTGTAGATGCTGGGAGACCCTGCTCCTGGGGTCTACCCAGCTCACTGCACCTCACAAGAGATCTAATGCGATCCTATTGTAGGCGGGATCACTTTCTGGCAAATCTGCATATTAGCACGAGACAGCTAGTCTCTCTCTAATATGCAGTTCCCTGAGGTAACCAAGGCGTTGGTGTCTATCCCCTTTACCTCTGAGACCTCAGGTGACGTCCTTCAGTACTGGATCCCACAAAGTGGGACAGGTGGAATGATACTTCCAGGGGTCTTCCAAGGGATTGGAGGCCCCCAGCAACTTGTCTTCTGGCCCGCGTGGCACCCTGGCACTGCTGGTACCAGCTTGGAACCCAGGCACTGTGTAGGTGGCACTGCCAGGGGGCCAGGCTGGAACTGCAAAGGTGAGAAACTGTCAATTGTTTTTACTGATGGGAATTGGGCCTCGGGGGTGCCCTGTGCACCTGAGGTGGGGGAGACCCCTGGGGTCAGATCGCCCCGGGGTCAGATCGGCAGGACCCCGGCGCCCACCCGTGCCGCCAATCCTGCCGGTCAGGTAGGTGTTTTGATTCCCACCGGCGGGAGAGGCTTGACAGCGGCGGGGCTTCGGCCCACCGCGGGCCGGAGAATTGCCGGGGGGTGGGGCCACTGACCTGCGCAGCGTGATTCCCGTCCCCGCCGAATCTCGGTTGGCGGAGAATTCGGGACACGGCGGGGGCGGGATTGACGCTGGCTCCCGGCGATTCTCCGACCCGGCGGGGGGGTCAGAGAATCCCGCCCAAGGTTGAATATTTTTCAACTTTACCACAAAAAAACATTAAAGATATGGGGCGCGATTCTCCGCAAATACGGAGAATCGTAAAGGCTGCTGTGAAACCGGCCGTGTTTCACGGCAGCCTCCGCGCCACCTCCCGGGACCCAATTCACCCCCCCCCCGGTCGGGGCTAGCATCTCGGCCCCGAGAAGAACGGCAGCGCGGGCTTAGCAAACGTTCGCTAAGCCCGGCCGCCAAGACTCACGGCGGCTCACGCGCACGATGATGTCAGCCGCGAATGTGCGGATTGGGCGGCTCCAACCCGCGCATGCGCGGATGACGCCATCGCGCATATGCGTCAAACACGCGCATGCGCGGTCCGTCATGCCCCTCAGCCACCCCGTGAACTGATCCAGCAGGGCGGCGGAGGGACAAAGAGTGCGCGGGTATCCGACCCGCTGCCCGCGATCAGTGCCCACCGATCGCGGGTCCATGCCACCCTTGGCACGGCCGTGGTGCGGCCGTGCCAATCGGTGCCATGGTTGTGCAGAACGGCACTTTGCGGCCGTTTTCACGAACGGTGAGAGTCAGGTGTGTTTAAATTCGTGAAAACGGCCATAAAGGCCTGGGAACTCGGCCCATCGGCCAGGGGAGAATCGCTGTTCGCTGTAAAAAACGGCAAGCAGCGATTCGTGTCGTGGGGCGGCCGTGGGGGGGGGGGGGGGGGGGGGGGGGGGAGAATAGCGGGAGGTCGGGAAAAATGTCGGGAAGGCCCTCCCGCTATTCTCCCACCCGGCGTGGGGGGCGGAGAATCGCGCCCATGTAGTTGGAATTGTGATTATAATTTTCTGTAAACTATTCTTTCCATTGATAGTAAAGTTGAGATAGAACATAGAACATAGAACAGTACAGCACAGAACAGGCCCTTCGGCCCTCAATGTTGTGCCGAGCCATGATCACCCTACTCAAACCCACGTATCCACCCTATACCCGTAACCCAACAACCCCCCCCTTAACCTTACTTTTATTAGGACACTACGGGCAATTTAGCATGGCCAATCCACCTAACCCGCACATCTTTGGACTGTGGGAGGAAACCGGAGCACCCGGAGGAAACCCACGCACACAGGGGGAGGACGTGCAGACTCCACACAGACAGTGACCCAGCCGGGAATCGAACCTGGGACCCTGGAGCTGTGAAGCATTTATGCTAACCACCATGCTACCGTGCTGCCCCAGATGTTACATTTGTTCAGCTGCTGCACAGACCTCTAGTTTTTTTCTGTGTTTCTCCCTTTCTCCTAAACCACGTTTCAGGAAAATGTCAAATGCTTCTTGGTGGCATTTCTCATGAATCTTATTCAGTTCCTGAGCAGTTTCCGTTGGGAACGTCACCAGTTGCTTCATCTGTTCTTCATAGCGTTTCGTCGCTTCATTCACTGCTTTCTCGTTCTCCACTTCAACCAATGACTGAACAACTTTGTCCAGACACGCAAGCTTTCCACTGCTGATTATGTCAACATATGTATTCAGGAGATGTGCAAACACTGGAGAAACCACAAAAACATCAAATTAAATTAAAAATAAAAACAATATTCTTCCAGCGCTGGAAATCTGAATTACAAACAGTAAATGCTGGAAATTCTCAGCAGGTTCAGGCTGGATATGTTGGGATAGAAACATAGGGAAACAGTTTGTGTTGATGGACTTTCTTCACAGCTCAGAAATACAGGAAAGATTTCAGCAGGATGCAGACAGACTGATGAAAGAGGCAGAAACATTGCAAATGAAACTGAATCCAGAGAAGTGGAGGGATGAGGAGAGACAAGCTGAACTAAATGGTACAATTTTAAAGACAGTTCTGGAACAGAGAGGTTTGAGGGTTAACATAGACAAATCTTTGATTGCGACAGAACAAGTTCAGAAGGCTGTTAACATTTAAAATTGTCCCATTTGGCTCTCATTTTCCCCACCAGAATTTGATCATGTTTTTCTGTGTTGGATTTAATTTGCCTGTATTATCCATCCCATCAATCTGACAATAGCCTTGTGCACTGTTTCCCTCATTGTTTCATACACCTCCAGGTTTTGTGCTGTCTTCACATTTTAAATTTGACCCTGAACACCCCAAGTTCAGGTGATTGGCATCAAAAACAACTGGAACTGAACTTGGGTAATCCACCTCTCTCCTGTCAGAAAAATAGTCACTAATCCCAGTTTCTATTTTCTATCCATTAGCCAGTTTTGTACCCATACTGCTCCTTTTATCACATTCAGATTTGTTAACAAGGACTTTGCCAAAGCTACAAACCATCCTGACACGGGCATATTCCCCTTTATCTTTTTGTTATTCATTGATGGGATCTGGGCATCACTGGCTGAGCCAGCATTTATTGCCCATCCCTAATTGCCCTGGAATTGTGTGTCTCCCTCGGCCATTTCAGTGGGCAGTTAAGAATCATCCACATTGCTGTGGGTCTAGATTCACATGGAGACCAGACCAGACGGCAGATTTCACTCCCTAAAGGACTTTAGGCCACTGGCCAAGTGCATAGCCTGCTCGGACCGAAGAATCCATTCCCCAACACTGGGACACCTACCCCCCAAACCTTTTCTCCTGACCAGGAGGACTGGGAGTATGATTACTGGGTTGCAGCGGGAAGCAGGGATCGGGGAACAGAAGGCAACTCGAGGAGCTAACCACCCACTGCCCCACCCAGTGAGACCTCCCCACCGTGACAGGGCCCACTACATGGAGGACGATGATAAAACAGTACCAACAACCACATTGTGCAACGGCATCAAGAATCACCCCGATCCAAATCTCGGTCCAGGTGAACGGCCATACTATGTGCATGGAACTCGATACGGGGGGGGCTGCCACATCTCTCATTGGTCCACACAGCTTCGGCTGCCTACAATCCAGAATTCATCCCCTGACTCTCCAAGTCACCAATGCAAGGCTAGCGACCTACATGGGGGAGCCACTCATGATTGCGGGCATGACTACCATCCCCGTTGAATACAGAAGCCAATTTACCACTGGTCATTGTACATGGTCCCGGCATGACTGGCTGCAGCACCTCCACTTAGACTGGCAAAGGGTTTGCCGAATATAACTGCCTGGGTTCAAAGGCATACGAGCCAGATTTCCGACCAAATTCCAGGAAGTTTTGGGGACCATCAAGGGAACCGTAGCCCGAATAAGCTTGGACCCGATGGCCCAGTGGCGTTATTTCTACACGAGGTCCATTCCTTACATCTTGCACCCAGATGTAGATGTGGAGTTGGACCACATGGGGAACCTGGGGATCAACAGACCAGTACAATTTTCCGACTGGCAGCACCACTCTTATTGGTAATGAAGCCCAACAAGTCGGTGCGTCACTGCAGGGATTATAAAATGACAGTAAACCAGGTGTCATGCTTCGACTATTATCCAGTCCCCAGGATCGAGGATCCATATTCCAAGCTCAGCAGTGGACTTACATTCACCAAGCTGGATGTGAGCCATGCGTATCTCCAGCTCATCCTCGCCCCGAGTCAAGGAGATTCATCACCATCAAACGCTTCGGGGGCTCTATGAATATAGCCTGCCAGTCGGGGTCTCCTCGGCCTGCACAATATTTCAGAGGATCATGCAGAACATCTTGCGGGGGTTACCATGCACGGTGGGTGACTTAGATGATATGCTCATAACAGGTTTGCCTGACCAGGAGCATCTCCACAACTTGGGAGAAGTGCTACAACACTTTGAGGCGGCTACCGTCTGCCTCTGCCGTGAGAAGTGTGTCTTCAAAGCGGCTGAGGTGGTGTTACGCCGTGGTCTGCACCCCATGGGGTGCCGGGGGGGCCAATGGAACGTCGGGCTTCCCTGGGGCTGGTCAATTATTTTGAAATGTTCCTCCCGGAATTAGCCACAACATTGGCTCCTCTCCATGGAATCATAGAATTTACAGTGCAGAAGGAGACCATTCGGCCAATCGAGTCTGCACCGGCCCTTGGAAAGAGCACCCTACCCAAGCCCAAACCTCTACCCTATCCCTGTAACCCAGTAACCCCTCCCAACCTTTTTGGACACATGGCCAATCCACCTAACCTGCACGTCTTTGGACTGTGGGAGGGAACCGGAGCACCCGGAGAAAACCCACGCTGATGCGGGGAGAACGTGCAGACTCCACACAGACAGTGGCCCAACCCAGGAATCAAATCTGGGGTCCTGGTGCAGTGAAGCAACTGTGCTAACCAATGTGCTACTGTGCCGCCCACTACTAAAGAAAGGACAACACTGGATGTGGGACGCCGAGCAACAAGCAGCATTTGTCAGAGTAAAACAACAGCTTTCCACTTGACGACGGCTTACTCATTTTGACCCCTCTATGCCACTCTTACTGAC
This sequence comes from Scyliorhinus canicula, assembly GCF_902713615.1. Lineage (NCBI taxonomy): Eukaryota > Metazoa > Chordata > Chondrichthyes > Carcharhiniformes > Scyliorhinidae > Scyliorhinus > Scyliorhinus canicula. The sequence goes on from NC_052146.1 coordinate 307,055,083, forward strand.
CTGTGATGCATCACCTTATGGCATCGAGGCTGTGCTAGCCCATGTAGTGGACGATAGTTCCGAGCGACCTATCGCGTTTACGTCTGGGACAGAGGCCAGTGCAGAAAAACAAAGCACACAAGTGGAGAAAGAAGGACTGGCTGTAGTATTTGGCGTATAATAAATTCCACCAGTACATCTGCAGGCCATCCTGATGGACCACATGCCCCTTCTGTGGATCTTCAAGGAGCAGCATGTGATTCCTCCCATAGCTTCTGCCCGTGTCCAGCACTATTACTGACAGCGTATGACCACGTGTTGGAACACCATTCCAGGGCCCACATACTCCATGCGGATGCTTTGAGCCACCTGCCGTTGCCCAGGGACGATGAGGCAATAGCTGCCCTCCATTTCATGGATTCACTACCAGTCACCGCATCTCGCATCCACAGCAGGACCCAGACCGACCCACGGCTCTCCCCCATCAGGCACGTGGTGCAGTATGGGGCCCAGCCTCGGGCTCTGCCTGAGGACCTGAAGGCTCACAAGGGGAAAATGCAACTACTGAGCATCGAAGATGCTGTGTTTCTGTGGGGCACCCGCATGGTGGCCCCTGAGCATAGGCGTGCGCCGTTCTTACGAGATCTCCAGAATGGACACCATGTCAAATGTGACTTAGTGCAGTGGGATAAATAGCTGGCTTGTAATGCAGAACAAAGCCAGTAGCGTGGGTTCAATTCCCGAACCAGCCTTCCTGAACAGGCGACGGAATGTGGTGACTAGGGGATTTTCACAGTAACTTCATTTGAAGCCTACTTGTTACAATAAGCGATTCTTCTTCTTATTGTTATTGAAATGAAGATGCTCACGCAGAGCTACGTCTGGCGGCCCGGCATCGACGTGGACATTGAGTAGGTAGCCCAGCAATGCCCCCATTGTCAGGTGCACCAACAATTACCCACGGCAGCCCCACTCCACCCTTGGGAAGGGCCCGGAAGGTCATGGGTCTGGGTTCATGACGACATTGTGGGCCCTTTCCAGGGGGCTATGTTCCTCCTCCTGGTAGACACTCACTCTAAGTACCTGGAAGTGGTGCAACTGTCTGGGCCACTGTGGAAAAACTACACCAGATATTCAGCAAGCTCGGAATTCCCAAGGCATTGGTGTCCGATAATGGGATGGTGTTTACGAGCACGGCGATCGACTCCAACACCAGGGGGCACGGTAGCACAGCGGTTAGCACAGTTGCTTCACAGCTCCAGGGTTCCACGTTTGAATCCCGGCTTGGGTCACTGTCTGTGCGGAGTCTGCAAGTTCTCCCCGTGTCTGCGTGGGTTTCCTCCGGGTGCTCCGGTTTCCTCCTACAGTTCATAAATGTGCAGGTTAGGTAGATTGACCATGCTAAATTTCCCCTTCGTGTCCAAAAAGGTTAGGCGGGGTGGCTGCGTTTTGGGGACAGGGAGGAGGCGTGGGCTTAAGTAGGGTGCTCTTTCCAAGGGCAGGTGGAGACTCGATGGGACGAATGGCCTCCTTCTGCACTGTAAATTCTGTGATTCTATGAACTGAGGACTGCTCCCTACCACCTGGCTTCAAACAAACTGGCCAAAAGAACAGGGTTGGCATGAAGAAGCTGATGACTAGAACCTGGAGACTCGCCTGGCATGTTACCTTTTTTAAAAATCGGATGACACCGCATGCTGCGATGGGCGTGGCACCAGCTGAGCTTTTGATGGGTCACCGACTCCACACCTACCTGAGCTTGGTCATACTCGATTTAGGAGGGATGGTCCGCTGGAACCAGGACCAGTCCGAGATTGCCGTCCGCTGGCCGGCACACTCACTCCCAGCGACGCCATGCTTGTCTGAAACTTCTGCGATGGGGCTGTTTGGGTCTCAGGTGTCATATTGGCAGCCATCAGGCTGGTATCCTACAAGGTCAGGGCACAAGAGCGGGAATCCAATTGCCACGTGGGTGTCACAACTCCAGCGGAGGTCAAGGGTTAGGAACCATTAGGTTTCCCCTAGCCTTGAGGGAATATGAACTTCCCTGCTAACGGGGCGGGCCTTCCCCTTAGCAGGACGAGCCCCTCGAGTATAAAAACCCCTCTGGGGAGTGATGGTGTTTGACTGTAACTATTAATAAATCTCTGTGCTTTTTCAAACTACTGTTTATGCGTGGCTGTTTACCTTGGATCTAACACTACCTTATCTAAACTTATCAAAATCTTGTTCATCTCTATCAAATCTCCTTTGCTTCAAGCAAAACAACCCAATTTCTCAAAATTTATCTTGGAGCGAAACCGCACATCTCCACCCATCCCTGGCACCATTCTGATAAATCTCTGCACCCTCTCAAGGATCCTCACATCATTCCTCAAATGTGGTGACCAGAACTGGGTGTAACTCTCTACATACAGATTTGTCGAAGCAGAACTTTCTACAGGTCGAGTGTTACTTCCCTGATTCTGTACTCAATGCCTCTATTTACAAAGCCCAAGTTCACATATGCTTTGCTAACTGAATTTATCCTTGATGTGGAGATGCCGGCGTTGGACTGGGGTGAGCACAGTAAGAAGTCTTACAACACCAGGTTAAAGTCCAACAGGTTTGTTTCAAACACGAGCTTTCGGAGCACGGCTCCTGAAGAAGGAGCCGTGCTCCGAAAGCTCGTGTTTGAAACAAACCTGTTGGACTTTAACCTGGTGTTGTAAGACTTCTTACTGAATTTATCCTGTTACCTTCAAAGTTCCACACACCTGAATCCCACAAATCCCTCTGTCCCTACACATTCTTTAGAAATGTGCCCTTCAGTCTGAATTCTTCTCCTGAGATCTTCTGCCAAAAAGCATCACTTCACAATTCTCTATTATATTGCATCTGCTGTTGCCTGCCCATTTAGCTATCCTATTTATACCTGTTCCAGTCATTATCATCTTCACTCTGATATGAATCACTCGTATATGAATCAGATACATGAAGTTTAAGGAATGCATTTCGAAGGAAGTATCGAAAATAGGAAGTATCTATTTAATGGTCAGGTGCTTTTTGGTATGGAGGGAGAAAGAAACTGAGGGACAAAGACACAGTTGTGAGAGTAGACAATATTTTCATGCACTTTAGATTTGTGTCAGTGATTTTTGTGTAGCTTGTGACTGTTAATGACACCAGGGCCATAAAACTTGACTGATTCAAGCACACCAGTCAGTTATAATATCTCAAAATCAACCCAAACATCTCCACATGTTGTCTGGTCTATATTCAGTTCTGCTTTTGAACTGTCCACATTTTTCAATCATTGGGCAGCGTTGCTGGTTTAGACCGGTTTGCGTGTTTCCAATCTGTACACAGAATTCAAAAAGGACTTACTTGGACCAGTGACCATTTTATTCCCACAATTAGGAACTTTTTTCGTCTCTGCCTCTCTGTAAATAAAGTCACAGAATTCTTGGCAAGATTGAACAAAATCTTGATCCAGTTTACACTCATCGACAGTTTCTATATTCTGAAGAACGTATTTATTTCCAGGTGTATCAAACACAAAGCAATTCCTGGAGCGAAAGTAACCTCTGATACACTGTTTCGGCACGTTGAATTTCGTGATTTTCTCACTGTCACCTGTTAACAGAAAACATTTCACTTATTATTCACATAGTTCAGTGCTGAAGGAAAATACAATGTGGGCAGAATTGTAACTGCCAAGGGAACACGGGTACAGGTAGGGCAGGGGGTGAAGTGGCATTGATCAGAAATCTGACAGGATCCTGCCCACTTCACAGTTTAACCAAGGTTGGTTTAGAGAGAGTGAGAAACTTTGAAATAGACGATTAACTATGTTTTAGTTCAAGATTCTGGTTTCAACCGGCAGTGTGTGTGCTTCCTGAACTGTGTCGAATTTGTCAGGGTTGATTTGATTTTGATTTGATTTGATTGATTTGATTTATTGTCATATGCACCGAAGTACAGTCAAAAGTATTTTTCTGCGGCCGAGGGAACGTACATAGTAGACAAAAGAATAATCAACAGAGTACATTGACAAATGGTACATCGACAAACAGTGATTGGTTACAGTGCGGAACAAGGGGCCAAACAAAGCAAATATATGAGCAACAGCAGAATAGGGCGTCGTGAATAGTGTTCTTACAGGGAACAGATCAGTCTGAGGGGGAGTCGTTGAGGAGTCTTGCGGCAGCGCGAGGTGTAGACAGAATCAATGTGAGGGTGGCAAGCTTGTGTGATGCGTTGGGCTGAGTTCACCACACTCTGCAGTTTCTTGTGATCTTGGACCAATCAGTTTCCATACCAGGCTGTGATGCAGCCGGATAGGATGCTCTCCATCCCATATCTGTAGAAGTTTGTGAGAGTTGATGCAGATATGCCAAATTTCTTTAGCTTCCGTAGGTGAAGAGGGTGAGAGCACAGCAGAGAGGTTGGTCAATAAAACCGGCAGTGGGAAAGTCTGAGAACAGTGAAACCACACACTTGCTTGACGGCCTATCTGTGTTGATATATCTGCACCAACACCTTGTGCAGCAATCCAGTGTTTTTCAAACTTTTTTTCCGGGGACCCATTTTTACCAACCGGCCAACCTTCGTGACCCATGTCAGCCGACCTTCGCGACCCACGCTGGCCGACCTTCGCGACCCACGCTGGCTGACCTTCACGACCCACGCCGGCCAACCCTCACGACCCACGCCGGCCGACCTTCGCGACCCACGGCAGCCGACCATCGCGACCCACGCTGGCCGACCTTCGCGACCCACGCCGGCTGACCTTCGAGACCCACGCCGGCCAACCATCACGACCCACGCCGGCCGACCTTCGTGACCCACGCTGGCCAACCTTCGCGGCCTATGCCGGCCGACCTGCGCGACCCACCATTTTCTCTTACCTTGTTTGTTGCTGACAAAAGTAGAGGAAATGGTTTTGTGTCCCTTTGTCCCTTTAGCCCGCCGAACTTGAAAAAAAAAGGCTGCGACCATATTAAAAAAAATACGGCCGCATGCATGCCCGATCATCGGTGCGCATGCGTGTAGTTCTGCGCGCACCTATGATCGTGCATGCATGCGCAGTGCGGCCGAATTTTTCTTATCTGTTCTTGGCCATTTTGAAGGCCGCTAGCAGTCGTCATTATGAAAAGCCGGCTGTTGCACGCAGATTTGCACAATCGGGAGCGCCATGACGGACAGCTCCGCGACCCTCCCGACACCCGCCCGCGACCCTCCCGACACCCGTCCGTGACCCACCTGCAGATCGCGCCCCTGAGTTTGACAATGTCTGCAGTAATCGCTATGGGGCACATTTTCAAATGCCTTTTGGAAATCCAAACACACTACTTGCACTGGCTCCCGTTTATCCCCCTGATTGTTACATTCTCAAAGAACTAATACATTTGTAAACACAATTACCTTTTCTCAAAACCACGTTGATTCTTCCTCCGCTGAAATCTTTTCAGAATTCGTTTAAGGCCCCAGGATGCAGGCCATCTGGTCCAGGAGACTTGTGAGCCTTTAGTCCCATTAGTTTCCCATTCGTAGTTTTAAGTTCCTCCCTCCCTTTGTCTCTTGATTTTCTATTAATTTTGTAAAGCTGAGAATGCCGCTGAACTATGGACACTGAGGTCTAAATGGTCAGGTATTCTTTGGTATGTCCATTTGGAGTCACACGGAGAAACTAAACTAAATAGATAAGAAAAGTACCAATTGGGAAACTTCCGGTTGCGATATGTAGGTAGAGGTTGCACATTGGGTAGCTCCTGCTAGAGTCTTTGATTTTTGGATCTTTATGCCTGGTCTCGGAGGTATTATTTGGATGAGCTGGTGTGGGAAGTTCTAAAGAATCGGTGGAATGTCAAAGATCCAAAAGAGAGGCCAGGCAAGGAAGGGGGCAAGTAAAATTCCACCTGCGAATGCTGTTGTGAGTTCAACAGAAGGAGATTTGGCGGGTGCTGGTTTGTCAGTTGAAACTCTGGTATCCAGGAAGTTTGAAAGGCTGCCCATCAAGCATTTAGAGGTGCATTGGAGAGACAGATGGTGACCTCGCTAAAAAGTAGTTCGAGGAGGCACTTGCCCCGCTGAAGGTTACGTTGACGAAGACGTTGATGTTGGCACGGGAGCAAGGAGAGAAGATGAAGGGTAGAGGAGGGATTGCCCCAGCATAGCGACCAGTTTACCTTGATGGGTGAGGAGCTGTGGAGGGTGGCGGAGATCAATAAAAGTGGAGGACCTGGAGAACAGGTCAAAGAGGCAGAATTTGAGGATCGTGGGCTTATCCGAGGCAGATTAGGGCTGGAGGCTGATCGAGTGCTTTGTGGACATGTTTGCCAAGTTGATGGAGGAGGGGGAAGAACCCTCCCTCTATGAGCTGGACAGGGCCCATTGGTCACTCCGGCCGAAGCCTAGACAAATGAGCCACCGAGGAAGATCATAGCTTCCACAGCTACCATGTGAAGGAGAAGGTTTTGAGTTAGGTGAAGCTGAGGCGGGACGTGATGTGGGAAGGCATGGATGTATACATATCCCAAGATCTGACGGCGGAGTTGGCGAGAAAGCGGACGGCCTTTGGACAGGTGAAGGCGGCGCTGTACAGCTGTGGTTCGGAGTGGTCTACCCAGTGAAGGTGAGAGTGACTCACAATTCGAAGGATTCTGTTTAGAGACTGTGGAGGAGGCCGAGGTGTTTGTGAAGGCTGAAGGGCTGGAACTGAAATGAGTTTGGGATTTGGACTTGGACGCTGTAGACTGGGATAATTTTTCTTTCCCACTGGATTTTTTACGTGTGTTTTGGTGTGTTTTCTTTTGTTCTGCAGATGTATTCTCCCCACTCTGACTGTATGGCCGGGGGGTGGGGGGGGGGGGGGGGGGTGCTGAAGTTTGCTATTGGTGGTTGCTGAGGGTGTGTTTGGGAGGAGGAGAGAAGGAGAGAGGCAGGGGTCACTGGTCGAGCAAATGAAGGTTGGCTAATGAACGGGAGTGTGGTGGGGGAGGTGCTGGCCATGGTCATTGGAGCCTGCTCGGGCATGTTTCGATGGACCAGGGAGGTGTGAATGGCGGGGGAAGGGATCGATACTGAGTGAGGTGTTTGCAAGAGGAAATGGTTGGGGGGATTCTGGGGTGGGAGTTGAGGATTGACGATAATTAAAGGATGGGGTGGGTCCTGCCGGATGGACCCTGGGGTATTGGTGTTGGCAGTTGAAAGGGGCGGGGGGGGGTGAGACATCTTTGGTCAGAATGGTAACGTGGAACGTGCGAGGGTCGAGAGGGCTGGTGAAGAAGGTGAGAGATTTCTCGCACTTTAAGGGTAGCTGATGTGGGAAAGCGGGGGTGAGATTTCAGGTGGAGAAGGTGGTGGCGGATCACGGGGGTAGATAAGTGATTGTAATGGATGCGCTGGAGGGGAGGCTGGTGGTGTTGGTCAGCGGATATTCCCGAAATTGGAATGACGCAGGTGTTTGTGAAGAGAATGCTGGCTGCCATTCCGTATCTGGATACCCATGAGTTGATTTTGGCTGGTGGGGGCTTGGGGGAGAGTGGAACCCAGTACTGGAACCGAGGATGGACACGTCCTGGATCTGCTCACTGACCCCGTCAGTCGGTGGGGGTGGGGGGGGGGGGGGGGGGGGGGGGGGGTCGGGGGTCGGGGGTCGGTGGGGGCTGGCGTTGGCTGGGTTTATAAGGGAGATGGGGTGTGAGGGTTGGTCCGTAGAGTTTTTTGCCGAATCAGAAGTATTACTTTTTTTCCAGCGATGCACAAGATGTTCTCGAGGATTGAATTTCTTTGTGGTGGGAAAGGTACTGTTGGCTGGAGTTACGAGGGCAGAGTATTCAGTAATTGTGGTATTGGATCACGCTCCATCCTGGATGGACATGGTCCTGGAGAAGGGGTTAGCTCAGAAGCCGGGGTGGAGGCTTGAAGTGAGGTTGTTGGCGGACAGAGATTGTGTGATAGGATGGGGAAGGTGATTGAGGAGTATGTGGGGTTTAACTGTACGGGAGAGACTTTCGCCATTAGTGCTTTGGGAGGCTCTGGAGGCAGTGGTGAGGGGGGAGGTGATTTTGTTTAAGGCTAAAGTGGATAGGGAGTGTACTCAGGGTCCCAGGTTCGATTCCCGGCTTGGGATACTGTCTGTGCGGAGTCTGTACGTTCACCCCATGTCTGCGTAGGTTTCCTCCGGGTGCTCCGGTTTTCTCCCACAGTCCAAAGATATGCAGGTTAGGTGGATTGGCCACCTAACCTGATAAATTGTCCTGTGTGTCCAAAAAGGTTGGGTTAGATGGGGTTACAGGTATAGGGTGGAGGTGTGGAGAGAGGGTGGAGGTGTGCGGATAGGTAGGGTGCTCTTTCCAAGGGCCAGTGCAGACTCGATGGGCTGAATGGCCTCCTTCTGCACTGTACATTCTATGAATCTATGCAATGATATGTATAATGTAAGGAGTGTAAAGGTTACCAAGATGATGTATTTCAACACTAGATGGCACCACAGAGTAGTCTTATAAAAGGCTGTGTCTCTCGGCATTCTGGAAGGAGGTTGTGAAGAAAGATAGTGAGAGGTTGAGACAGATTGTTAGCTGTACTAAAAGGATATTATAGATTTCTGTAAAGTAGATTTTATACTGTTGTTTTATTAGCTATTACTCAGTGAAGTGTACAAACCATTTGAAGTAGTGTAAAGTAAACTAGCTTTGTTTCAAATACATAGCTTGATGTTCTTTGTCAACACTATAACTTTCAGGCATCTTGGGGAACTACACAAGGAACATCACAGGAAGGAGAGGGTGGAACACCAACGATTGATGGAAGAGATTCTGGAAGTGGACGAGAGATATTCGGGGTCCTGGACCAGGGACTCGTGGTGAAGAAGAAGGCATTGCAGGTGAGGTTTGATCTGTTGTCCATGGGGAAAGTGTTGTGTCAGCTGAACAGGTGAGGTGGGCCGTCTATGAATATGGGGAGAAGGCGGGTCACCTGTTGGCAGATCAGCTCCGCAGGCAAGCTGCGGAAAGGGAGACAGTTTGGGTTTGTGATAGGACAAGTGACCTGGTGGTGGCCCCTGAACGGATTAATAAGGTGTTTGAGGAGCTTTTTCGGGAATTGTATCGGGAAATACCAGAGGATGGGCCGGAGATGAGGGAATTTTTGGAGAGATTAGAGTGCCTGAGAGTGGGTGAAATGGAGGGGACGAGGCTGGAGGAGCCGGTGGGTGTAAAGGAGAGGAAGGTGACAATTGGGAAGATGCAGACAGGAAAAGCGGTTGGTTTTCCGTTGGAATTTTACAAGAAATGTAAGGATAAGCTGGCACCATTGGTGGAAATGTTCGAGGACACGATTGTCAGTGGGGTTTTGCCGAAAACGATAAGACAGGCCTCCATACCGTTGATGCTAACAAAAGGATAATGATCCGATGGAGCGTGGGTCGTATAGGCTAATATCCTTACTGAATGTAGACACCAAGATATTGGCAAAGGTGCTGGCATGCAGGCTGGAGGTGTGCTTTCCGAGGGTGATTGGGGAGGACCAGACAGGGTTTGTTAAGGGCAGACAGCTGTCATTGAATGTGGTGCTTTCTCCGGCAGAAGGAAGGAGACGGAGGTGGCGGTGGTGTTAGATGTGGAGAAGGGGTTTGATCAGGTGGAGTGGAGTTATCTGATTGCAGTGATGGAGAAGTTTGGGATTGGGCCTAAGTTTGTGGCATGGGTGAAATTGCTGTATAAGGAGCCGATGGCGAGCGTGCACATGAAGAATATGAATTCTGGGTATTTTTCATTGCAATGGGGAACGAGGCAGGGTTGCCCCATGTCCCCCGTTCTGTTTGCATTAGTGATAGAGCCTTGGCCATTTTGCTGAGGAGTTTGGAGTTGTGGAAGGGGATAGTGAGGGGGTGGGGGCGGCACAGGAGCATACAGTGACCTTGTACGCGGGCGATTTGTTGCTCTACATTTTGGAACCGAGCTCCTCGGTGGGGCACATAAGGAGTTTACTGCAAAGATTTGGGCCGTTTTCGGGTATAAGCAGAACTTGGGGAAAAGTGAGTATTTTGTGGTTTCTACTCTAGGGGCGGGTGTCTTGGGCAAATTATGATAGGGAGTGTCAAGGCATTGGAGGTATTGGTGGGCTTAAAAGTTGACAAATCTCCAGGTCCAGATGAATTGTGTCCCAGGCTGCTGTACGAGGCTGGGGAGGATATTTCCAGGGCTCTGACCCAAATTTTGAATTCCTCTCTCGCCACCGGGGAGATGCCAGAGGACTGGAGAACGGCTAATGTGGTCCCACTGTTTAAGAAAGGTTGTTGAGACAATCCAGGGAACGCCAGGCCAGTGAGTCTCATGTCAGTAGATGGGAAATTACTGGAGGAGATTCTGAAGGAGAGAATCTATCTCCATTTGGAGAGGCAAGGTTTGATCAGGGATCATCAGCATGGCTTTGTCAGAGGGAGGACATGCCTGATAAATTTGATTGAATTTTTTGAGCACGTGACTAAGTGTAGATGAGGGTGGTGTAGTTGATGTAGTTTACATAGATTTCAACAAAGCCTTTGACAAGGTCCCACTTGGGAGACTTATTAAGGAGGTAAATGCACATAAGGTACAGGGGAACTTGATGAGGTGGATTCATAATTGGCTTGGCGATAGGAGACAGAGGGTGATAATAGATGGCTGCTTTAGTGACTGGAAGCCAGTGACCAGTGGCGTACCACAGAGATCTGTACTGGGCACTATTGTTTGTAATTTATATAAATGACATAGATGACTATGTAGGAGCAGCATGGTAGCATAGTGGTTAGCACAATTGCTTCACAGCTCCAGGGTCCCAGGTTCGATTCCTGGCTTGGGTCACTGTCTGTGCGGAGTCTGCACGTTCTCACCGTGTTTGCGTGGGTTTCCTCCGGGTGCTCCGGTTTCCTCCCACAGTCTAAAGATGTGCAGGTTAGGTGGATTGGCCATGATAAATTGCCCTTAGCATCCAAAATTGCCCATAGTGTTGGGTGTGGTTACTGGGTTATGGGGATAGGGTGGAGGTGTGTGGTTGGGAAGGGTGCTCTGTGCAGACTCAATGGGCCGAATGGCCTCCTTCTGCACTGTAAATTCTATGAAATACAGGATCAGTAAGTTTGCGGTTGACACAAAGATTGGCCGGGGCATTAACAGTGAGGTTGAGTGTCTTGGGTTACAGGAAGATATAGACGGGATGGTCAAATAGGCAGGTAAGTGGCAGGTGGAATTTAACCCTGAAAAGTGAAAGGTATTACACTTTGGAAGGAGTAATTTGACAAGGAAATATACTACAAAACGTCTGACACTGGGAAGTTCCGAAGAACAAAGGGACATTGGCGTGTTTGTCCATAGATCTCTGAAGGCAGAAGGGCAGGTTAATAGGGTGGTGAAAAAGGCATGTGGGGCATTCACAGGGAGGTTATGTTGGAGTTATACAGAACTTTGGTGAGGCCACAGCTGGAGGACTGTGTGCAATTCTGGTCACCACATTATAGGAAGGATGAGATTGTACTGGAGGGGGTGCAGACACAATTCACCAGGATGTTGCCTGGGATGGAATGTTTAAGTTATGAAGAGAGGTTGGATAGGCTTGGGTTGTTTTCGCTGGAGCAGAGAAGACTGAGGGGTGACCTGATCGAGATGTAGAGGATTATGAGGGGCATGGACAGTGTGGGCAGGGAGCTGCTGTTCCCCTTCGTTGAAAGGTCAGTTACGAGGAGATACAAGTTCAAGGTGAGGGGTGGGAGATTTAGGGGGGATTTGAGGAAAAACTTTTTTACCCAGAGGGTGGTGACAGTCTGGAACACAGTCCCTGGGAGGGTGGTAGAGGCAGGATACCTCACAGCCTTGAAAAAGTACCTGGATGAGCACTTGGCAACATCTTAACATTCGAGGCTATGGGCCAAGTGCTGGCAAGTGGGATTAGGTGGGCAGGTCAGGGTCATTCATGCGTTGGTGCAGACTCGATGGGCCGAATGACCTTTTCTGCACTGTGTGATTCTGTGATAGGGGGGTTGCCATTCTGGGTGGCACTGTCTCATTTTAGGTATCTGGGGGTGCAGGTGACTCGGGACTGGGCAGATCTTTGGAAGTTGAATTTTTCAAGTTTGGTGGGGTGGGTGAAGGCAGATTGGTTGAGGTGGGATAATCTTCATTGGCAGGTTGAGTGTAGGTGGAGTAGATGAACATTTTACCGTGGTTTTTGATTTTATTTCAGTGCCTGCTGGTCTTTGGCCTCAGGCATTTTTCAAGGGGATGGATAGGCTAATATCTTTGTTTGAACGGGGAAGGTAATCAGGATAAGGAAGGTGGCGCTGCAGGAGAGAAGGTAGTCAGGGGGTTTAGGCCTGCAGAATTTGATGCATTATTACTGGGCGGCGAATGCGGAGAAGGTGCGGGGTTGGAATAGGCAGGCGGAGGCTTTGTGGTTAAGGATGGAGGCGTGTTTGTGTAGGGGGTGGGGCTCAGGGTGCTGGCAATGGCCCCACTCCCGTTACTCCAGGGTATTATTCGGGAGGTCCAGTGGTGGTGGCCACACTGAAGATTTGGAGGCAGTTCCGGCAGCATTTTAGGTTGGGAGTGGGGTCGAGGGTGATGCCAATCAGGGCAAATCAGAGATTTGAGCCTGTGAGGATGGATGCGAGGTTCCGGGGATGGGAAGAGAGGGGGATCAGGGAGATAATGGATCTGTTTGTGGGAGGGCAGTTTGTGGACTTGGAGGATTTGAATAAGAAGTCTGGATTGGCTCGGGAGGAGAGTTTCCATTACATGCAGGTGCGGGACTTTGCGAGATTATCCAAATTATACTGTGTCTGCCATTCATTTGCCCACTCACTCAACATGTCCAAATCATACTGAAGGATCTCTGCATCCTCCTCACAGCTCGCCCTCCAACCCAACTTGGTGTCAGCTGCAAATATGGAGATGTTACATTTTGTTCCCTCATCAAAATCATTAATATATATTGTGAATAGCTGGGGTCCCAGCACCGATCCCTGTGATACCCCAATAATCACTGCCTGCCAATTTGAAAAAGACCAGTTTTAATTACTATTCTTTGTTTCCTGTCTGCCAACCAGTTTTCTATCCATCTCAATACACTACCCCGAATCCCGTGAGCTTTAATTTTACACGCTAATCTTTTATGCGGGATTTTGTCAACAGTCTTCTGAAAGTCCAAATACATCACATCTACTGGCTCCCCTTCATCAACTCTATTAGTTACATCCTCAAGGAATTCCAGTACATTTGTCAAGCATGATTTCCCCTTTATAAATCGATGCTGACTCTATCTGATCCTGCCACTGTTTTTGAAGTGCTCTCCTGTAAAAGCTAATGGATTCCAGAATTTTCCCCACTCCTGACGTGAGGCTGACTAGCCTATAATTCCCTGCTTTTTCTTTACCTTCCTTTTTAAATAATAATAATTGTTTATTGTCACAAGTACATATAGAACATATAGAACATATAGAACTGTATAACACAGGACAGGCCCTTCGGCCCATGATGTTGTGCCGAACTAGTTTGAAACTAAGATCAAATCATCCTACTCCCAATCATTCTAGAGCACTCCATATGCCTATCCAATAACCGCTTGAAAGTTCCTAAAGTGTCCGACTCCACTGCCATAGCTGGGAGTGCTTTCCACGCCCCAAACACTCTCTGAGTAAAGAACCTACATCTGACATCCCTCCTAGATCTCCCACCATGAACCTTAAGGTTATGCCCCCTTGTAACAGCTACATCCACCCGAGGAAACAGTCTCTGAACGTCCACTCTATCCATCCCTCTCATCATCTTATACACCTCAATTAAGTCACCCCTCATCCTCCTTCGCTCCAATGAGAAAAGCCCTAGCTCTCTCATCCTTTCCTCATAAGACCGACCCTCCAATCCAGGCAACATCCTGGTAAATCTCCTTTGCACCCTTTCCAATCCTTCCACATCCTTCCTATAATGAGGTGACCAGAACTGCACTCAATACTCCAAATGTGTTCTAACCAAGGTCTTGTATAGTTGCAGCATAACCTCATGGTTCTTAAACTCAACCCCCCTGTTAATAAATGCTGACACACTATAGGCTTTCTTCACGGCTCTATCCAATTGGGTGGCAACTTTCAGAGATCTATGGACATGAACTCCGAGATCTCTCTGCTCCTCCACATTCTTCAGAACCCTACCGTTAACCCTGTAATCCGCATTCAAAATTGTCCGACCAAAATGAATCACCTCACACTTATCAGGGTTAAACTCCATCTTTGCAGCCTACAAGAGCCGTCCACATTATCCACTGCTCTACCAAACTTGGTGTCATCAGCAAATTTACTAACCCAACCTTCAACTCCATCATCCAAGTCATTGATAAAAATCACAAATAGCAGAGGACCCAGCACTGATCCCTGTGGTACACCGTTGGGGACTGAGCTCCAGGATGAAAATATACCATCCACCACCACCCTCTGTCTTCTATGAGATAGCCAGTTACTGATCCAATCGGCCAAATTTCCCTCTACCCCACACCTCCTTACTTTCTTCATAAGCCGACCATGGGGCACCTTATCAGATACCTTACTAAAATCCATGTATATGACATCAACTACTCTACCTTCATCTATGTACTTGTTACCTCCTCAAAGAATACAATCAAACTTGTGAGGCAAGACTTACCCCTCACAAATCCGTGCTGACTATCCTGGATTAAGCTGTATCTTTCCAAATGATCATAAATCCTATCCCTCAGGACCCTTTCCAATAATTTACCTATGGCTGAAGTGAGACTAACCGGCCTATAATTCCCAGGGTTATACCTATTCCCTTTCTTGAACAAGGGGACAACATTCACCTCTCTCCAGTCTACTGGCACTGTTCCTGCAGACAGTGAGGACATAAAGATCAAAGCTAAAGGCTCTGCAATCTCATCCCTCGCTTCCCAAAGAATCCTAGGATATATCCCATCAAGCCCGGGGGACTTATCTATCCTCAGGCTTCTCAAAATTTCTAACACATCTTCCTTCCGAATATCTACCTCCTCCAGCCTTCCAGCCTGTATCACACTATCCTCCTCAACAACACGGACCCTCTCCTTTGGGAACACTGAAGAAAAATATTCATTTAGGGCCTCTCCTATATCTTCAGACTCCATGCACACGTTCCCACTACTGTCCTTGACCGGCCCTAACCTCACCCTGGTCATTCTTTTATTCCTCACATAAGTGTAAAAAGCCTTGGTGTTTTCCTTGATCCTATCCGCCAAGGACTTCTCATGCCCCCTCCTAGCTCTCCTAATGTGATTTCAAGACCCCTCTCCCCAGAAAACTGCTAGCAAACGTCCAAGCGATCGAAAACAAGCGAGATGAACTTAACGCTAGACTTACCTCTCAGAGGGAAGTAAGAGACTGCTGTGTGCTCTGTTTCACAGAGTTATAGCTCACCCCGCCTCACCGGACTGTGCCATACAACCTGAACACTTCGTAATTCATCGGGCGGACTCCCATGCATCATCAGGCAAAGCGAAAGGTGGATGAGTTTGCCACCTTATCAACTCCTCCTGGTGCTTGGATGTGGCGACCCTGGCGACCCACTGCTCCCCAGACCTGGAATACCTGACCGTGAAGTGCCGCCCATACTATCTTCCACGTGAGTTCACTTCAGCCATTATCACAGCGGCCTACATCCCACCCCAGGCAGAAGTGAGGAACGCACTGGACGAACTGTACACAGTTATAAACAACTACGAAACAGAACACCCGGAGGCCTTGTTCATTATGGCCGGAGACTTCAACAAGGCCAATCTCAAGAGTGTACTGCCAAAATTCCACCAGCACATCTCCTGTCCCACCAGGGGCGACAACACTCTCGACCACTGCTACTCAAAAATCAAGGATGCCTACCGTCCCATCCCCCAACCGCACTTTGACAATCAGACCATAAGACGGTGCTCCTTCTCCCGGCATGCAAGTAGAAACTCAAGACGGAGAATCCAGCTAAGAAGGTTGTGCAGTGCTGGTCCGAGGAAACAGAAGAGCTCCTACGTGACTGCTTTGAGACAGTGGACTGGTCCATATTTAAGAATTCAGCAACCAACCTAAACCAGTATGCCACCACTGTCACAGACTTTTTCAGCAAATGTGTGGATGACTGCGTGCCAAAGAAAGAAAGCAGTACGTATGTTCCCCAACCGGAAACCATGGCTCAATCGCGAGATTGACTCCCCACTGAAGGACAGATCTGAGGCGTTCAAGTCAGGCGACCTTGACATATACAAGAAACCCAGGTATAACCTCCGCAAAGCCACCCGAGATGCCAAGAGAATATCAAACCAAACCAGAGTCTCAGACGAAAGTTACAGACTTTCGGCGGTTGTGGGAAGGCCTAAACAACATAATGGGCGACAAAAACAGCTTCTTTCCCACTATTACCACTGTTACCAGACTCCTAAACGCCTCTTATGTAATGATCTGATGAATATTACACTCCTCTATGCTTCACCCGATGCCGGTGTCTATGTATTTACATTGTGTACCTTCTGTTGCCCTGTTATGTGTTTGCTTTTCTTCCCATGTACTTAATGATCTGTTGAGCTGCTTGCAGATAAATACATTTCACTGTACCTCGATTCACGTGACAATAAATAAATCTAATCATCCAATCTGTAGGAACGTTCCAGAGTCTATAGAATTCTGGAAGGTGACCACCAATGGATCCACTATTTCCAGAGCCGCCTCCTTAAACACTCTGGAATGTAGATTATCAGGCAAATTTCCCAATGGCTTGGGGTGACCACAATGGGAAACCCCATTGGCTGGCTGGCAGAACGGAGGATCGTGCCCAATGCCTTCATGTTATTGGTGCATGTTTGATATTTCGCCAGGAATTCTCAATCCTGGTTTTGCTCAACAGGTTTGGGCAACGTACAAAATGCAGAATAATGTCATTCATTTTATTTGTACACCACGCGATTAGATGCGTTTTAGTTCCCTTACCATGTTTCAGTTTAAGGGCATTCTCCAAATATTGATTTGCTGTTGCTGATTTCCCATCAATATTCAGCTGCAGAGTAAAATCTCGCACAACCCACACAAAATCAGGAAAGTATTCCATGAAGTCTTCTCCGTTGTCATTTACTTTTCCAGATTTGGCTCGAATGAAACGGGTTAGTTCTGTCACATAACTGATGGACTGTTAAGGAGAACAGCTAATAAAGAGGTGAACACTGGATTTCTGGTCATCACTGTACATTTGGATCTAATGCTGCAGTTAAGATTAACATTGAAAATAGCAAAATTGGAAATATGGAGCTGAATTCTCCGCCTCCGACACCGGCAGCGGGAATTGTGATCAGGCGGAGAATAGCGGGGAATGCAGAAATCGCCATTTGTGCCTGACACCGATTCCGACGCCATGCCCCAGTGTCCCGATGGCAGGCAGGCTCAGTGAGGTACATGCCTTGTCGGCAGGCTCTTCACAGGGTGTGTGAGGGTAAAACACTCTCAACACGTGCCAGGCTTGTTGGGGGATGTCTATCTGGGCCGGGTGAATAGCGGGAAGCTACCTGGTGCCATGTTTATGCAAACTATGTCCCCCTCGGAATCGGGGTGTCTCCCTCGGGATCGGGGTGTCCCCCTCAGGATCAGGGCGTCCCCCTCGGGATCAGGGTTTCTCCCTCGGGATCGGGGTGTCTCCCTCGGGATCGGGGTATCTCCCTCGGGATCGGGGTGTCCCCCTCGGGATCGGGGTGTCTCCCTCGGGGTCGGGGTGTCTCCCTCGGGATCGGGGTGTCTCCCTCGGAATCGGGGTGTCTCTCTCGGGATCGGGGTGTCTCCCTCGGGATCGGGGTGTCCCCCTCGGGATCGGGGTGTCTCCCTCGGGATCGGAGTGTCTGCCTCGGGATCGGGGTGTCTCTCTCGGGATCGGGGTGTCTCCCTCGGGATCGGGGTGTCCCCCTCGGAATCGGGGTGTCTCTCTCGGGATCGGGGTGTCCCCCTCGGGATCGGGGTGTCTCCCTCGGGATCGGGGTGTCCCCCTCGGGATTGGGGTGTCCCCCTCGGGATCGGGATTGGGGGGTCCCCCTCGGGGTCGGAGTGTCCCCCCTCGGGATTGGGGTGTCTCCCTTGGGATCGGGATCACTCCCTCGGGATCGGGGTGTCTCCCTCGGGATCGGGGTGTCTCTCTCGGGATCGGGGTTTCCCCCTCGGATCGGGGTGCCCCCCTCGGGATCGGGCTGTCTCCCTCGGGAACGGGGTGTCTCCCCCGGGATCGGGGTTTCCCCCTCGGGATCGGGGTTTCCCCCTCGGGATCGGGATTGAGGGGTCCCCCTCGGGATCGGGGTGTCCCCCCTCGGGATCGGGGTGTCCCCCTCGGGATCGGGGTGTCTCCCTCGGGATAGGGGTGCCCCCCTCGGGATCGGGGTGCACCCCTCAGGATCGGGGTGTCTCCCTCGGGATCGGGGTGCCCCCTTCGGGATCGGGGTGCCCCCCTTGGGATCGGGGTGTCTCCCTCGGGATCGGGGTGTCTCCCTCGGAATCGGGGTGTCTCCCTCGGGATCGGGGTGTCTCCCTCGGGATCGAGGTGTCCCCCTCGGGATCGGGGTGTCCCCCTCGGGATCGGGGTGTCTCCCTCGGGATCGGGGTGTCCCCCCTCGGGATTGGGGTGTCCCCCTCGGGATCGGGATTGGGGGGTCCCCCTCGGGGTCGGAGTGTCCCCCCTCGGGATTGGGGTGTCTCCTTGGGATCGGGATCACTCCCTCGGGATCGGGGTGTCCCCTCGGTATCGGGGTGTCTCCCTCGGGATCGGGGTCTCTCCCTCGGGATCGGGGTCTCTCCCTCGGATTGGGGTGTTCCCCTCGGATTGGGGTGTCCCCCTCGGATCGGGGTGTCTCCCTCGGTATCGGGGTGTCTCCCTCGGGATCGGGGTGTCTCCCTCGGGATCGGGGTGCCCCCCTCGGGATCGGGGTGTCTCCCTCGGGATCGGGATGTCTCCCTCGGATCGGGGTGTCCCCCTCGGGATCGGGGTGTCTCCCTCGGGATCGGGGTGTCGCCCTCGGGATCGGGGTGTCTCCCTCGGGATCGGGGTGTCTCTCTCGGTATCGGGGTGTCCCCCTCGGGATCGGGGTGCCCCCCTCGGGATCGGGCTGTCTCCCTCGGGAACGGGGTGTCTCCCTCGGGATCGGGGTGTCCTCCTCGGGATCGGGGTTTCCCCCTCGGGATCGGGATTGAGGGGTCCCCCTCGGGATCGGGGTGACCCCCTCGGGATCGGGGTGTCCCCCTCGGGATCGGGGTGGCTCCCTCGGGATAGGGTGCCCCCCTCGGGATCGGGGTGCCCCCCTCGGGATCGGGGTGTCTCCCTCGGGATCGGGGTGCCCCCTCGGGATCGAGGTGCCCCCCTTGGGATCGGTGTGTCTCCCTCGGATGGGGTGTCCCCCCTCGGGATCGGGGTGTCTCCCTCGGAATCGGGGTGTCTCCCTCGGGATCGGGGTGTCTCCCTCGGGATCGGGGTGTCCCCCTCGGGATCGGGGTGTCCCCCTCGGGATCGGGGTGTCTCCCTCGGGATCAGGGTGTCCCCCTCGGGATTGGAGTGTCCCCCTCGGGATCGGGATTGGGGGGTCCCCTCGGGTCGAGTGTCCCCCCTCGGGATTGGGGTGTCTCCCTTGGGATCGGGATCACCCCTCGGGATCGGGGTGACCCCTCGGGATCGGGTGTCTCCCTCGGGATCGGGGTGTCTCTCTCGGGATCGGGGTTTCCCCCTCGGGATTGGGGTGTCCCCCTCGGGATCGGGGTGTCTCCCTCGGTATCGGGGTGTCTCCCTCGGGATCGGGTTATCCCCCCTCGGGATCGGGGTGTCCCCCCCTCGGGATCGGGGTGTCCCACCCCTCGGGATCGGGGTGTCCCCCTCGGGATCGGGGTGTCCCCCTCGGGATCGGGGTTTCCCCCTCGGGATCGGGGTGTTTCCCTCGGGATCGGGTGTCTCCCCCTCGGGATCGGGGTGTTCCCCTCGGGATCGGGGTGTCTCCCTCGGGATCGGGGTGTCCCCCTCGGGATCGGGGTGTCTCCCTCGGGATCGGGGTGTCCTCCCTCGGGATAGGGGTGTCTCCCTCGGGATCGGGGTGTCTCTCTCGGAATCGGGGTGTCCCCCTCGGGATCGGGGTGTCTCCCTCGGGATAGGGGTGCCCCCTCGGGATCGGGTGCCCCCCTCGGGATCGGGGTGTCTCCCTCGGGATCGGGGTGCCCCTTCGGGATCGGGGTGCCCCCTTGGGATCGGGGTGTCTCCCTCGGGATCGGGGTGTCCCCCCTCGGGATCGGGGTGTCCCCCTCGGGATCGGGGTGTCTCCCTCGGGATCGGGGTGTCCCCCCTCGGGATTGGGGTGTCCCCCTCGGGATCGGGATTGGGGGGTCCACCTCGGGGTCGGAGTGTCCCCCCTCGGGATTGGGGTGTCTCCCTTGGGATCGGGATCGGGGTGTCCCCCTCGGGATCGGGTATCTCCCTCGGGATCGGGGTGTCTCTCTCGGGATCGGGGTTTCCCCCTTGGGATTGGGGTGTTCCCCTCGGGATTGGGGTGTCCCCCTCGGGATCGGGGTGTCTCCCTCGGTATCGGGGTGTCTCCCTCGGGATCGGGGTGTCTCCCTCGGATCGGGGTGCCCCCCTCGGGATCGGGGTGTCTCCCTCGGGATCGGGATGTCTCCCTCGGGATCGAGGTGTCCCCCTCGGGATCGGGGTGTCTCCCTCGGGATCGGGGTGTCCCCCTCGGGATCGGGGTGTCTCCCTCGGATCGGGTGTCTCTCTCGGTATCGGGGTGTCCCCCTCGGGATCGGGGTGCCCCCCTCGGGATCGGGCTGTCTCCCTCGGGAACGGGGTGTCTCCCTCGGGATCGGGGTTTCCCCCTTGGGATCGGGGTTTCCCCCTCGGGATCGGGATTGAGGGGCCCCCTGAGGGGTGTCCCCCCTCGGGATCGGGGGTGTCCCCTCGGGATCGGGTGTCTCCCTCGGGATAGGGGCCCCCCTCGGGATCGGGGTGCCCCCCTCGGGATCGGGGTGTCTCCCTCGGGATCGGGGTGCCCCCCTCGGGATCGGGGTGTCCCCCCTTGGGATCGGGTGTCTCCCTCGGGATCGGGGTGTCCCCCCTCGGGATCGGGTGTCTCCCTCGGAATCGGGGTGTCCCTCGGGATCGGGGTGTCTCCCTCGGGATCGGGTTGTCCCCCTCGGATCGGGGTGTCGCCCTCGGGAGGGGTGTCTCCCTCGGGATCGGGTGTCCCCCTCGGGATTGGGGTGTCCCCCTCGGGATCGGGATTGGGGGGTCCCCCTCGGGGTCGGAGTGTCCCCCCTCGGGATTGGGGTGTCTCCCTTGGGATCGGGATCACTCCCTTGGGATCGGAGTGTCCCCCTCGGGATCGGGGTGTCTCCCTCGGGATCGGGGTGTCTCTCTCGGGATCGGGGTTTCCCCCTCGGGATTGGGGTGTTCCCCTCGGGATTGGGGTGTCCCCCTCGGGATCGGGGTGTCTCCCTCGTGATATCGGGGGTCTCCCTCGGGATCGGGTTGTCCCCCCTCGGGATCGGGGTGTCTCCCTCGGGATCGGGTGTCCCCCTCGGGATCGGGGTGTCTCCCTCGGGATCGGGGTGTCTCCCTCGGGATCGGGGTGTCTCCCTCGGGATCGGGGAGTCTCTCTCGGAATCGGGGTGTCTCCCTCGGATCGGGGTGTTCCCCCTCGGACGGGGTATCTCCCTCGGGATCGGGGTGTCCCCCTCGGGATCGGTGTGTCTCTCTCGGGATCGGGGTTTCTCCCTCGGAATCGGGGTGTCTCCCATCGGGATTGGTGTATCCCTCGGTGGGGTGTCCCCCTCGGGATCGGGGTATCTCCCTCGGGATCGGGGTGTCCCCCTCGGGATCGGGGTGTCTCCCTCGGGATCGGGGTGTCTCCCTCGGAATCGGGGTGTCTCTCTCGGGATCGGGATGTCCCCCCCTCGGGATCGGGGTGTCTCTCTCGGGATCGGGATGTCCCCCTCGGGATCGGGGAGTCTCCCCCTCGGGATCGGGGTGCC
Organism: Scyliorhinus canicula; assembly: GCF_902713615.1. Classification (NCBI taxonomy): domain Eukaryota; kingdom Metazoa; phylum Chordata; class Chondrichthyes; order Carcharhiniformes; family Scyliorhinidae; genus Scyliorhinus; species Scyliorhinus canicula. The sequence continues at coordinate 307,077,080 of NC_052146.1, forward strand.
CCCGTCGGGATCGGGGTGCCCCCCTCGGGATCGGGCTGTCTCCCTCGGAACGGGGTGTCTCCCTCGGGATCGGGTGTCCTCCTCGGGATCGGGGTTTCCCCCACGGGACCGGGATTGAGGGGTCCCCCTCGGATCGGGGTGTCCCCCCTCTGGATCGGGGTGCCTCCCTCGGGATCGGGGTGTCTCCCTCGGGATCGGGGTGCCCCCCTCGGGATTGGGGTGTCTCCCTCAGGATCGGGGTGTCCCCCCTCGGGATTGGGGTGTCCCCCTCGGGATCGGGATTGGGGGGTCCCCCTCGGGATCGGAGTGTCCCCCCTCGGGATTGGGGTGTCACCCTCGGGATCGGGATCACTCCCTCGGGATCGGGGTGTCCCCCTCGGGATCGGGGTGTCTCCCTCGGAATCGGGGTGTCTCTCTCAGGATCGGGGTGTCCCCCACGGGATTGGGGTGTTCCCCTCGGGATTGGGGTGTCCCCCTCGGGATACGGGGTGTGTCCCTCGGGATCGGGGTGTCTCCCTCGGGATCGGGGTGTCCACTCGGGATCGGGTGCCCCCCTCGGGATCGGGTGTCTCCCTCGGGATCGGGGGGTCTCCCTCGGGATCGGGGTGTCTCCCTCGGGATCGGGGTGTCCCCCTCGGGATCGGGGTGTCTCCCTCGGGATCGGGTGTCTCCCTCGGGATCGGGTGTCCCCCCTCGGGATCGGGGTGTCCCCCCTCGGGATTGGGGTGTCCCACCCCTCGGATCGGGGTGTCCCCCTCGGATCGGGGTGTCCCCCTCGGGATGTGTCTGTGGTCTCCCTCGGGATCGGGGTGTCCCCCTCGGATCGGGGTTTCCCCCTTGGGATCGGGGTGTTTCCCTCGGGATCGGGGTGTCTCCCCCTTGGGATCGGGGTGTTTCCCTCGGGATCGGGGTGTCTCCCCCTCGGGATCGGGGTGTCCTCCACGGGATCTGTGTTTCTCCCTCGGATCGGGGTTTCTCCCTCGGATAGGGGTTTCTCCCTCGGGATCGGGGTTTCTCCCTCGGGATAGGGGTTTCTCCCTCGGGATCGGGGTTTCTCCCTCGGGATAGGGGAGTCCCCCCCTCGGGATCGGGGTTTCTCCCTCGGGAACGGGGTGTCCCCCTCGGGATCGGGGTGTCTCCCTCGGGATCGGGGTTTCTCCCTCGGGATCGGGGTTTCTCCTCGGGATAGGGGAGTCCCCCCCCGGGATCGCGGTTTCTCCCTCGGGATAGGGAGTCCCCCCCTCGGGATCGGGGTGTCTCCCTCGGGAACGGGGTGTCCCCCTCGGGATCGGGGTGTCTCCCCTCGGGAACGGGGTGTCCCCCTCGGGATCGGGGTGTCTCCCTCGGGATCGGGGTTTCTCCCTCGGGATAGGGGAGTCCCCCCTTCGGGTTTGGGGTGTCTCCCCCCGGGATCGGGGTGTCTCCCTCGGGACCGGGGTGTCTCCCTCGGGATCTGGGTGTCTCCCTCGGGATCGGGGTGTCTCCCTCGGGACCGGAGTGTCCCCCCATCGGGATCAGGGTGCCCCCCTCGGGATCGGGGTGTCTCCCTCGGGATCGGGGTGTCTCCCTCGGGATCGGGGTTTCTCCCTCGGGATCGGTTGTCCCACCCTCAGGATCAGGGTGTCTCCCTCGGGATCGGGGAGTCCCCCCCTCGGGATCGGGGTGTCTCCCTCGGGATCGGGGTTTCTCTCTCGGGATCGGGGTTTCTCCCTCGGGAACGGGGTGTCCCCCTCGGGATCGGGGTGTCTCCCTCGGGATCGGGGTTTCTCCCTCGGCATCGGGATTGAGGGGTCCCCCTCGGGATCGGGATGTCCCCCTCGGATCGGGGTGTCTCCCCCTCGGGATCGGGGTGTTTCCCTCGGGATCGGGGTGTCTCCCCCTCGGGATCAGGGTGTCCTCCTCGGGATCGGGGTTTCTCCCTCGGGATCAGGGTTTCTCCCTCGGGATAGGGGTTTCTCCCTCGGGATCGGGGTTTCTCCCTCGGGATAGGGGAGTCCCCCCCTCGGGATCGGGGTTTCTCCCTCGGGAACGGGGTGTCCCCCTCGGGATTGGGGTGTCTCCCTCGGGATCGGGGTTTCTCCCTCGGGATCGGGGTTTCTCCCTCGGGATAGGGGAGTCCCCCCCTCGGGATCGGGGTTTCTCCCTCGGGATAGGGGAGTCCCCCCCTCGGGATCGGGGTGTCTCCCCTCGGGAACGGGGTGTCCCCTCGGGATCGGGGTGTCTCCCCTCGGAACGGGGTGTCCCCCTCGGGATCGGGGTGTCTCCCTCGGATCCGGTTATCTCCCTCGGGATCGGAGTGTCCCCCCCTCGGGATCGGGGTGTCTCCCTCGGGATCGGGGTTTCTCCCTCGGGATCGGGTTGTCCCACCCTCAGGATCAGGGTGTCTCCCTCGGGATCGGGGTTTCTCCCTCGGGATTGGGGAGTCCCCCCCTCGGGATCGGGGTGTCTCCCTCGGGATCGGGGTGTCTCCCTCGGGAACGGGTGTCCCCCTCGGGATCGGGGTGTCTCCCTCGGGATCGGGGTGTCCCCCTCGGGATCCGGGTATCTCCTTCGGGATCGGGGTGTCCCCCCCTCGGGATCAGGGTGCCCCCCTCGGGATCGGGGTGTCTCCCTCGGGATCGGGGTGTCTCCCTCGGGATCGGGTTTATCCCTCGGGATCTGGTTGTCCCACCCTCAGGATCAGGGTGTCTCCCTCTGGATCGGGGTTTCTCCCTCGGGATCGGGGTTTCTCCCTCGGGATAGGGGAGTCCCCCCCTCGGGATCGGGGTTTCTCCCTCGGGATTAGGGTGTTCCCCTAGGGATCGGGGTGTCTCCCTCGGGATCGGGGTGTTCCCCTCGGGATCGGGGTGTCTCCCTCGGGATCGGGGTGTCTCCCTCGGGATCGGGGTTTC
>NC_052146.1:307080069-307090079 GCF_902713615.1 Scyliorhinus canicula
GGAGCGGATCGAGGACGGGACATGGGCTGATGCCCTGGAGGGGATGGGTTCTTCCTCCTCGTGTGCGCGGCTTAGCCTCGTCCAGTTCGTGGTGCTGCACCGGGCCCACATGACTGGGACGGGGATGGGTGGGTTCTTTGGGGGTGGAGACGGGTGTGTCGGGTGCTCGGGGAGTCCGGCGAGCCATGCCCATGTGTTCTGGGCATGCCCGCCCCTGGAGGAGTTCTGGGGGGGGGTGGCGGGGACGGTGTCGAGGGTGGTGGGATCCAGGGTAGAGCCAGGATGGGAACTCGCGATTTTTGGGGTTGGGGTGGAGCCGGGAGTGCAGGAGGCGAAAGAGGCCGGTGTGCTGGCCTTTGCGTCCCTAGTAGCCCGGCGAAGGATCTTGCTACAATGGAAGGATGCGAGGCCCCCAAGCGTGGAGACCTGGATCAATGACATGGCGGGTTTCATTAAGCTAGAGAAGGTCAAATTTGCACTGAGAGGGTTGGTACAAGGGTTCTTTAGGCGGTGGCAACCTTTCCTCGACTTTCTGGCTCAACAATAGGGTACGGGGACAGTAGCAGCAGCAACCCGGGGGGAGGGGGGGGAAGGGGGAGGGAAAAAGGGGGGGGAAGACGATGACTATGTTTGTTTATTTAATTTTAATTTGTTTTTAAGTTCTTTTGTTGTTCATTGGGGTTGGGGGGATGTGATACACACATCGATACGGTCTGGGGGTGTTACAGTTATTATGGGTTATTTTGTTGCATTTCATTGTTTGTCGTTATGTTTTATATTTTCTGTAAAAAATTCCAATAAAAATTATTTTTAAAAAAGAAGGGCCTCACGGTAGCATGGTGGTTAGCATCAATGCTTCACAGCTCCAGGGTCCCAGGTTCGATTCCCGGCTGGGTCACTGTCTGTGTGGAGTCTGCACGTCCTCCCCGTGTGTGCGTGGGTTTCCTCCGGGTGCTCCGGTTTCCTCCCACAGTCCAAAGATGTGCGGGTTAGGTGGATTGGCCATGCTAAAAATTGCCCGTAGTGTAAGGTTAATGGGGGGGATTGTTGGGATACGGGTTACGTGGGTTTAAGTAAGGGTGATCATTGCTCGGCACAACATCGAGGGCCGAAGGGCCTGTTCTGTGCTGTACTGTTCTATGTTCTATGTTCTAAGACTGCTAGAAAAGGGGGCCCTGGACTTAGACACTACTGTGGAGGCTGCTACCACTATGGAAGTTTCCTTCCGCAGCCTCACCTCATTTCCCGCGGACCCCGCGACCTCGTCGTGGACCCCCGACCAACAGTCCCCCCAAGCCTGTGCCGCACGGCCCCCCAGCTACCGCGTTGCCAAAGCCAGTTACTCTGCTGCCCCAGCCAGTTACTCTGCTGCCCCAGCCAGTTACTCTGTTGCCCCAGCCAGCTACTCGGCTGCTTCAGCCTGCCATTTCTGTGGCCAAAGCCAGCACCCACGGCAGCACTGCCCGGCCCGTAACGCGACCTGCAGCAGCTGCGGGCGAAAAGGACACTATGCCAGAGTGTGTCTGGCGAAGAAAGCCCCAGCCTCTAACCCTCCCACGGCTCAAAGCACTCGTTCCCTGAATTCACAGGCCTGCAGGCCCCGAAATGCTGCAGCCTGTATGCCGACTCCGCCCCCACCCGACATGTGCGACTCATGGGGGCGGCCATCTTGGCAATCCTCCTACATGCGGCCGGCCATGTGCGACTCATGGGGGCAGCCATCTTGGCAATCCTCCTCCATGCGGCCGGCCATGTGCGACTCATTGGGGCGGCCATCTTGGGATCCATCCCAATCAAACTCTGAAACTCACCTCGACGACTACGAACTCAGAGGGCAGTCATCACAGGGCCACTCCAGCACAGCTGATCGAGCCGCCGACTACCCGCAACTCAGCGCAGTCACCCTGGATCAATCCCGCCCCATGCACCTACGAAGTTCGATGGCGGAGGTCCAGATCAACGGGTACAGCACGCCATGCCTATTTGACTCCGGGAGCACCGAGAGCTTTATACATCCAGAGCTGGTAAGACGCTGTTCGCTTTCTATTTTTCCGGTGAGCCAAACTATCGCCCTCGCTTCGTGCTCCCACTCAGTCTAAATCCAAGGACGCACCATTGCTACGCTCACAATTCGAGGCGCTAGTTATTCTAAATTTAAACTTTATGTCCTGCCCGACCTCTGCGCGCCACTCTTATTAGGCCTGGATTTCCAGTGCAACCTCAAGAGCCTCACCCTCAGCTTCGGCGGGCCCCTGCCCCCGCTCACTATCTGCAGCCTAACCACGCTGCGCATCTCCCCCCTCCGCTCTTCGCCAATCTCACTCCAGATTGCAAGCCAGTAGCTACTCGCAGCAGGCGATACAGCCTACAGGATAGGGTCTTTATCCGATCGGAGGTCCGACGGCTGCACAGTGAGGGGATCATAGAGGCCAGTAATAGTCCCTGGAGAGCTCAGGTGGTGGTCGTCAAGACCGGGGAAAAAGTTTGCATGGTTGTCGACTATAGCCAGACCATAAATCGCTTTACGCTCCTAGACGCGTATCCCCTCCCCAGAATTGCAGACATGGTTAATCAGATCGCCCAATATCGGCTATTTTCCACGGTGGATCTGAAGTCTGCATACCACCAGCTCCCAATCCGCCCGGAGGACCGCCTCTACACGGCATTCGAGGCCGATGGCCGCCTCTTCCATTTCCTCCGGGTTCCTTTCGGCGTCACTAACGGGGTTTCGGTGTTCCAAAGAGCAATGGACCGAATGGTAGACCAGTACAGGCTGCGGGCCACGTTTCCGTATCTGGACAATGTCACCATCTGCGGCTATGACCAGCAGGACCACGACGCCAACCTCCACCGTTTTCTCCAAACGGCACAGAAATTAAATCTCACTTATAACAAGGAGAAATGCGTTTTCCGCACAAACAGATTGGCCATCCTCGGCTACGTCGTGGAGAATGGAGTCCTGGGCCCAGACCCGGACTGCATGCTTAGAACTCCCCCTCCCTCATTGCCCCAAGGCCCTCAAACGGTGCTTGGGGTTCTTCTCATACTACGCCCAGTGGGTCCCTCAATATGTGGACAAAGCCCGCCCACTCTTTAAGGCCACACGATTTCCCCTGTCAGCTGAGGCGCGCCAGGCCTTCAGCTGCATCAAGCAGGACATCGCCAAAGCAGTCATGTGGGCAGTGGATGAATCCACTCCCTTTCAGGTTGAGAGCGACGCCTCAGAGGTAGCTCTAGCAGCCACTTTAAATCAGGCAGGGAGGCCCGTTGCATTTTTCTTCCGTACCCTATTCGCTTCAGAACTCCGACACTCCTCAGTCGAGAAGGAAGCACAAGCCATTGTGGAGGCTGTTCGTCACTGGAGGCACTACCTCGCAGGTCGGAGGTTCACCCTCATCACCGACCAATGATTGGTTGCCTTTATGTTTGACAACTCGCAAAGGGGCAAAATATAAAATGATAAAATCCTCCGGTGGAGGATTGCCCTATCCTCCTCGGATGCCCTATCCCGCGGGACATGCGCCAGCGCGCAGATCAGCCGTCTCAAAGCCATCCACGTTGATCTCTGCCATCCAGGGGTCATCCGGCTCGCCCACTACATCAGAGCCCGAAACCTGCGTTTCTCCAACGAGGAGGTAAAAGCGGTCACCAGGGACTGCCCGATCTGTGCAGAGTGCAAACCGCACTTCTATAGACCAGACAGGGCCCACCTGGTCAAGGCTTCTAGGCCCTTTGAACGCCTTGCGATCGATTTTAAAGGGCCACTCCCCTCCACTAACAAGAACATTTATTTCCTCAACATCATCGACGTGTTCTCCCGATTCCCTTTTGCCATTCCATGCCCTGATATGACCTCCCACACAGTCATTAGGGCCCTGCATAGTGTCTTCACCCTGTTCGGTTTCCCCAGCTACGTGCACAGCGACCGGGGTTCGTCCTCTATGAGCGACGAGCTGCGTCAGTACCTGCTCGACAAGGGCATCGCCTCGAGCAGGACTACCAGCTACAACCCCAGGGGGAACGGACAGGTGGAGAGGGAGAACGCGACGGTCTGGAAGACCGTCCTGCTGACCCTCCGGTCTAGAAATCTCCAAGTCTCCCAATGGCAAGAAGTCCTCCCAGACGCGCTCCACGCAATCAGATCCCTCCTCTGTACAGCTACAAATCAAACCCCTCACGAGCGACTCTTCATTTTTTCTAGGGGCACTACCACGGGAGTCTCACTTCCGGCGTGGCTGAGGACACCAGGCCCGGTCCTCCTGAGAAAGCACGTCAGGGGGCACAAAACGGACCCCCTTGTTGAAAAGGTGCACCTCCTCCATTCCAACCCCCAGTACGCATTTGTGGAGTTCCCGGATGGTTGCCAGGACACAGTATCGCTTCGGGACCTGGCACCCGCTGGATCCAGCCCCACCCACCCCCACTGAGGAACCCCTTACCCCGTTCCCTATGCTGCCGCCCCCTCGCGCCCCCGATTCCGCAAGCTCACCCCACCGGTTCCACGAGCCAGAACCAGCCCGACCCCAGCGTCCCCAGTCTCCGGTCGAGCCAGAGGTGTATAAAGTTCGGACGGGACCCGCCCCGGAGTCTGCCATCGTACCCCAGCTCTCAACACCCACCCAGCCACCGCAAGAGGCTGCAACCCCGGTGCTCCGCAGATCGAAAAGAACAATTCATCCACCGGACAGACTAACTCTGTGAGCCACCACCCCCGCTGGACTCGATTTTTTCGCAGGGGGTGAATGTGGTTAATGTGATTCACACCGGATTGTAATCTGTACATACATGTGTCTGTATTGTAGGTGCAGTTGCACTGCCTGTCCTCCAGGGGGAGTAGCTCTGGGAATGCTCGATTTGTGTGGGGCTTCTCCCTTGGCTCTGCCTAGGACTCCTCCCCCGGAAGCTGCTATAAAGCTCAGTGCCACATGGTCAGCCGGCCAGTTCACTGAAAGTTCAATGGCTAACCAGCTGGCTCTGTTGTGAGTATATTAAAACAGCTATTCTAATCCTACAAGCACGTGTCCGTAGAATTGTTGGTTCCAACACTGAGCAGCCGGCGGACCTCCGATCGGATAAAGACCCTATCCTGTAGGCTATATCGCCTGCTGCGAGTAGCTACTGGCTTGCAATCTGGAGTGAGATTGGCGAAGAGCAGAGGGGGGATATGCGCAGCGTGGTTAGGCTGCAGATAGTGAGTGGGGGCAGGGGCCCGCCAAAGCTGAGGGTGAGGCTCTTGAGGTTGCACTGGAAATCCAGGCCTAATAAGAGTGGCGCGCAGAGGTCGGGCAGGATATAAAGTTTAAATTTAGAATAACTAGCGCCTCGAATTGTGAGCGTAGCAATGGTGTGTCCTTTTTTTTTTTTTTATTTTATAAATTTAGATTACCCAATTATTTTTTCCAATTAAGGGGCAATTTAGCGTGGCCAATCCACCTACTCTGCACATTTTTGGGTTGTGGGGGCGAAACCCACGCAGACACGGGGAGAATGTGCAAACTCCACACAGACAGTGACCCAGAGCCGGGATCGAACCTGGGACCTCAGCGCCGTGAGGCGGTTGCGCTAACCACTAGGCCACCGTGCTGCCCGCAATGGTGTGTCCTTGGATTTGGACTGAGTGGGAGCCCGAAGCGAGGGCGATAGTTTGGCTCACCGGAAAAATAGAAAGCGAACAGCGTCTTACCAGCTCTGGATGTATAAAGCTCTCGGTGCTCCCGGAGTCAAAGAGGCATGGCGTGCTGCACCCATTGATCTGGACCTCCGCCATCGAACTTCGTCGGTGCTTGGGGAGGGATTGATCCATGGTGACTGCGCTGAGTTGCGGGTAGTCGGCGGCGCGATCAGCTGTGCTGGAGTGGCCACGTGATGACTGCCCTCTGAGTTCGTAGTCGTCGAGGTGAGTTTCAGAGTTTGAATGGGATGGATCCCAAGATGGCCGCCCCCATGAGTCGCACATGGCCGGCCGCATGAAGGAGGATTGCCAAGATGGCTGCCCCCATGAGTCGCACATGGCCGGCCGCATGGAGGAGGATTGCCAAGATGGCCGCCCCCATGAGTCGCACATGTCGGGTGGGGACGGAGTCGGCATACAGGTTGCAGCATTTCGGGGTCTGCAGGCCTGTGAATTCAGGGAACGAGTGCTTTGAGCCGTGGGAGGGTTAGAGGCTGGGGCTTTCTTCGCCAGACGCACTCTGGCATAGTGTCCATTTCGCCCACAGCTGCTGCAGGTCGAGTTACGGGCCGGGCAGTGCTGCTGCGGATGCTGGTTTTGGCCACAGAAATGGCAGGCTGAAGCAGCCGAGTAGCTGGCTGGGGCAGCAGAGTAACTGGCTGAAGCAGCCGAGTAGCTGGCTGGGGCAGCAGAGTAACTGGCTGGGGCAGCAGAGTAACTGGCTTTGGCAGCGCGGTGGCTGGGGGGCCGTGCGGCACAGGCTTGGGGGGACTGTTGGTTGGGGGTCCACGATGAGGTCGCGGGGTCCGCGGGATATGAGGTGAGGCTGCGGAAGGAAACTTCCATAGTGGTAGCAGCCTCCATAGTAGTGTCACAGTAGGGCCCGCTTTTCTAGCAGTCTTTGGCGCACATAGTTAGACCTAAGGCCTGCCACGAAAGCGTCCCGCACAGCAAGCTCCCTATGTTCCGCCGCGGTAACGGCTTGATAATTACAGTCATTGGAAAGATTGTTCAATTCCCTTACAAACTCGGCTAGCGTTTCTGTAGGCCGCTGACGGCGAGTCGTAAACACGTGTCGTGCATAAACCTCGTTAATGGGCCTAACGTACATTTTGTCCAATATTGCCAGCGCTGCAGTGTAAGAACCGGCCGGATTTAGCTGTGTGGAGATTCTGTGGCTTACCCTCGCGTGCAGTAGGCTGAGGTTTTGTTCCTCCGTTGTTCCGGCGGTGCTGGCTTCTGCCAGGTAGGCTTTAAAACATCTCAGCCAGTAGGAAATAATTTCCTTAGCCTCTGCATCCTGTGGGTCGAGTTCTAGGCGTCCGGGCTTGAGGGCAGCTTCCATGATTTATTCGACTGTTTCCTGAGTATATTAAATTGTTGGAACCAACAATTCTACGGACACGTGCTTGTAGGATTAGAATAGCGGTTTTAATATACTCACAACAGAGCCATCCGGTTAGCCATTGAACTTTCAGTGAACTGGCCGGCTGACCATGTGGCCTGAGCTTTTATAGCAGCTTGCGGGGGACGAGTCCTGGGAAGAGCCAAGGGAGAAGCCCCCATACAACTCGAGCATTCCCAGAGCTACTCCCCCTGGAGGACAGGCACTGCAACTGCACCTACAATACAGGCACATGTATGTACAGATTACAATCCGGTGTGAATCACATTCACCACTGTCAACACAGTCACAGCATCCTCCATTACTGTCAACAGGGTCACAGCATCCTCCACTACTGTCAACAGGGTTAAGCATCCTCCATTACTGTCAACACAGTCACGGCATCCTCCATTACTGTCAACAGGGTCACAGCATCCTCCATTACTGTCAACAGGGTCACAGCATCCTCCATTACTGTCAACAGGGTCACAGCATCCTCCATTACTGCCAACAGGGTCACAGCATCCTCCATTACTGTCAACAGGGTCACAGCATCCTCCATTACTGTCAACACAGTCACACCATCCTCCATTACTGCCAACAGGGTCACAGCATCCTCCATTACTGTCAGCAGGGTCACAGCATCCTCCATTACTGTCAACAGGGTCACAGCATCCTCCATTACTGTCAACAGGGTCACAGCATCCTCCATTACTGTCAACAGGGTCACAGCATCCTCCATTACTGTCAACAGGGTCACAGCATCCTCCATTACTGTCAACACAGTCACAGCATCCTCCATTACTGTCAACACAGTCACAGCATCCTCCATTACTGTCAACACAGTCACAGCATCCTCCATTACTGTTAACAGTGTCACAGCATCCTCCATTACTGTCAACACAGTCACAGCATCCTCCATTACAGTCAACAGGGTTGCAGCATGCTCCATTACTGTCAACAGGGTCACAGCATCCTCCATTACTGTCAACACAGTCACAGCATCCTCCATTACTGTCAACAGGGTCACAGCGTCCTCCATTACTGTCAACGGGGTCACAGCATCCTCCATTACTGTCAACAGGGTCACAGCATCCTCCATTACTGTCAACAGGGTCACAGCATCCTCCATTACTGCCAACAGGGCCACAGCATCCTCCATTACTGTCAACAGGGTCACAGCATCCTCCATTACTGTCAACAGGGTCACAGCATCCTCCATTACTGTCAACAGGGTCACAGCATCCTCCATTACTGTCAACAGTGTCACAGCATCCTCCATTACTGTCAACAGGGTCACAGCATCCTCCATTACTGTCACCAGATAGATAGATAGAGAAATACAGCACAGAACAGGCCCTTCGGCCCACGATGTTGTGCCGAACTTTTGTCCTAGGTTAATCATAGAATTTTGGATACTAAGGGCAATTTCTCATGGCCAATCCACCGAACCTGCACATCTTTGGACTGTGGGAGGAAACCGGAGTACCCGGAGGAAACCCACACACACACAGGGAGGATGTGCAGACTCCACACAGTCAGTGACCCAAGTTGAAATCGAACTTGGGACCCTGGAGCTGTGAAGAAATTGTGCTATCCACAATGCTACCGTGCTGCCCTTCAGAAGAAGTTAATCTACACTCCATTATTCTACAGTAATCCATGTACCTATCCATGTACCTATTCCCATAGAATCCTAGGATATATCCCGTCAGGCCCGGGGGACTTGTCTATCCTCAAGTTTTTCAGAACACGCAACACATCTTCCTTCCTGACAAGTATCTCGTCGAGCTTATCAGTCTGTTTCATACTGTCCTCTCCAACAATATGGCCCCTCTCGTTTGTAAATACTGAAGAAAAATACTTGTTCAAGACCTCTCCTATCTCTTCAGACTCAATACACAATCTCCCGCTACTGTCCTTGATCGGACCTACCCTCGCTCTAGTCATTCTCATATTTCTCACATATATGTAAAAGGCCTTGGGGTTTTCCTTGATCCTACCTGCCAAAGATTTTTTCATGCCCTCTCTTAGCTCTCCTAATCCCTTTCTTCAGTTCCCTCCTGGCTATCTTGTATCCCTCCAGCGCCCTGTCTGAACCTTCTATCTTCAGCCTTACATAAGTCTTCCTTCTTCCTCTTAACAAGACATTCATCCTCTCTTGTCAACCATGGTTCCCTCACTCGACCATCTCTTCCCTGCCTGACAGGGACATACATATCAAAGACACGCAGTACCTGTTCCTTGAACAAGTTCCACATTTCACTTGTGTCCTTCCCTGACAGCCTATGTTCCCAACTTCTGCACTTCAATTCTTGTCTGACAGCGTCGTATTTACCCTTCCCCCAATTATAAACCTTGCCCTGTTGCACGCACCTATCCCTCTCCATAACTAAAGTGAAAGTCACAGAATTGTGGTCACTACCTCCAAAATGCTCCCCCACTAACAAATCTATCACCTGCCCTGGTTCATTACCAAGTACTAAATCCAATATGGCCTCCCCTCTGGTCGGACAATCTGCATACTGTGTTAGAAAAGCTTCCTGGACACACTGCACAAACACTACCCCATCCAAACTATTTGATCTAAAGAGTTTCCACTCAATGTTTGGGAAGTTGAAGTCACCCATGACTACTACCCTGTGACTTCTGCACCTTTCCAAAATCTGTTTCCCAATCTGTTCCTCCACATCTCTGCTGCTATTGGGGGGGCCTATAGAAAACTCCCAACAGGGTGACTGCTCCTTTCCTATTTCTGACTTCAACCCATATTACCCCAGTAGGCAGATTCCCCTCAAAATGCCTTTCTGTAGCTGTTATACTATCTCTAATTAACAATGCCACCCCACACCTCTTTTACCATCCTCCCTAACCTTGTTGAAACATCTATAACCAGGGACTTCCAACAACCATTCCTGCCCCTCTTCTATCCAAGTTTCCGTGATAGCCACCACA